>NC_074692.1:305667-371699 GCF_029448725.1 Salvelinus fontinalis | reverse complement strand
ACTATTTTCTTTTCAAATGTCCTCCACCAGTGAAGCCCCTAATTACCATAACCTTACAAAGACCTGACAGAGCCTTAATAGTTAAAAAGGTAATTTGACTAGAAGTGGAGTTTGGGTGGGAAAGGGTCACTGGTGTCGTCGTCGTCGTCGTCGTCCTCCCCCCTCCTGTTTAATGGTTTATCCCTCGTTCTTTAGAGGACTTCTTCTTTACGTGATTGAGTGACAAGGTCCTTTTCCCAAATAGCATCTTCGGTAATGAGAAATAATTGACTCACTAATCAAAAAAGGGTTTGTGAAATCCACAAACCCAACTACTACTGTAATCTTCTCTGGCATTTGGAACAGAATTGACGCGGCTCGTCCTAGCTTCAGGCCAGAGCACTTTGATTTAATTGCATTTTTGATAAGATGGATATAGTTTGGGTCAGAATGCCCCCCCCCACCCCACACACACACTCCTCTTTCTTACAGCTTTTATTTTAATCAACAACAGCAGTGCTTTTAAAAGTAGAACAATAAGTTATACTATTTGTTGCACTCCCTTGAGATTTATCTTGGTATCATTACTAAAATAGGTGATGAAGATCTGGTGTTTTATATACAAGGCTATATGTAGCAGTCTTTCGGTATATCTTAGTAACTGTCTGTATGACATCAAAGCTTTGCATTGACGCAATTGTGTTTCTGTGTCATGAGATGATCGTTTTAGTCATCAGATTTGAATTAAACGAGAACAGAGGTTGCATTTGTGTTTGTGAATTTCAAGTATTTTGTTGTGGCAAAGCAACTCTCAAAGTATTTAAATGGTTACCGTTATTATTATTTAAACGTTTAGTAGAGGGAATAATATTACTCTTCTGATCTCGCCTTGCACATTTTACGATATGAACTTTGATTAAAAAGGAAAATGTAATAAATAAATGCTAAATAATATGGTCAAAATCATTTCATAGGTCCAGTTTTTCATTAATTTTGATAATGTCTCATGGATCCGGTTAATTTCCCCTTGAAACAGGTAGTGTGAGAAGCTTGTCTTCTTTAATTTAAAACTTTGATTAGCTGTTTGACTTTAATTTAGATCAAAGCACCATTTCTATGTTCTATTCAAAATGTTCAGACAGGGAAAGTAATGTATATGTCTAAAAAGAGCCACTATTTTTACCCAGTGTATTATCTTAGTTCATACCAATGAAATAGTGGCTTCCGAAAATATTGGCACCCTTGATAAAGATGAGCAAAAAAGACCGTATCAAATAATTTATACAAATACTGGGCCATATTGTATGCTCCAAAATTATGTTATTTTATATTCAGGAAAGCGATTTTTGTTTAAAAAGTCATGTTTTTTTTTTGAGGGGGGTTCATAAAGAAAAGGGTCAAAATTATTGGCACCACTGTCTTCAATACCTTTCAATACATCACCTTTCGAGGACAATGCCACTGAACATTTTCCTGAAATGTTTTATGAGATTGGAAAACGAATGAAGCGTTTCTTTCTGGATTTTGATGTGTGCTTGGGGTCATTGTCTTGCTGGATGATCTTGTGGTCATGTGGAATAGAACTATCTGGCCACGTACATCAGGAGTAGTGGGTTTGGCATTGAAATGAGAATGCATAAGCATGAAAAGAACCCCGTACCTGCTGTCAAATATGGGAGTGTATCTTTGATGTTACGGTGCTGTTTTGCTTCCACTGGTCCTGGGGCCCTTGTTAAGGTCAACGGGATCGTTAACTTTACCCAGTAACAGGACGTTTTTGCCCGAAACTTGGTTGACTCGAAATCTTGGCCGCAAAGTGGGTCTTCCAGCAACACAAAATCACACATCAAAATCCACAAAGAAATGGTTAACTGACCGTGAAAGCAACATTTTGCGTTGGCCATCTCAGTCTCCAGACTTGAACCCCGTTGAAAACCTGTGGTTTGAACTGAAGAGGCCAGTCCATAAGAGCAGACAAAGGATATCAAGGAGCTAGAAAGATTCTGAATGTAGGACTGGTCTAAGATCTCTCCCAATGTGTTCTCCGGTCTCATTAAACAGTTTAGATAAAGGCCCAGTGCCGTTATCCTCTTAGGTATTGAAAAGGTGCCAATCATTTTAATTTAATTTCGGACCAAAACTGTATGTTTTAGTTTTGCCGATTGAACGCTTTCCTCTTGATAATAGTAACAACTTTTTTCTCTTAGATTAACAATATAGCAATATAGAGGTGGTGGACTAAACTTTCTTTAGGATGGGACAATTGAGAAGTTTTACTTTTGTGGGACAATTGTACTTCTAGCAGTCTTACAGCATATTTGTAACATTCTCTCTCTATATATCTCTCTCTATTCTTTATCTCTAGCTCTCTCTCTCTCTCTCTCTCTGTTCTCTCTCTATTAACTCTCTCCCTCTCTCTCGCTCTCTCTCCCTCCCTCCCTCCCTCCATGTCTCACCACTCAGTCTCTCACGCCAGTTAAAAGATGGCTGGTGGCTATGGGAAGTTAATTTCAGATTGTTATATATTTTAATTAATTTCAGTTGTCTCTCTCCAGCTCACTATCCCTCCTTGGAGGACAAGGGGTTCACCGAGTCACTTTTGGGGGGGCTGCGGACTCCCTGCCCCTGGGCTGAGGCGGCGAGTGTGTCTGAAGGAACGGCTGATAACTGAAGGGAGGAAGAAGTCTTTTGTCACAATCGTTAGCACTTTTTTCTTCTCCTCCTTTTCCTTTTTTTCCCTCTCCATTTGAGCCATGTCTCAGAAATGGGTCGAGTGCCCCTGAAAGTTTCAACAGAACCCCTCCCCTGAGAGTCCAGCGCAGAGAGCCCTTTAGGGGGGGTGTCACACAAACACACACTTACCTTACCCTTAGGCGGTTAAGAGCGTTGGGCCAGTAACCGATAGGTCACTTGTTCGACTCCCCCTGCCGGGCAAGGTGGGAAAAATCTGCCGTTCTGCCCTTGAGCAAGGCAGTGACAGGGTGCCGATGATGTGGACGTCGATTAAGGCAGCCCCCCGACACCTCTCTGATTCAGAGGAGCTGGGTTAAATGCGGAAGACACATTTCCGGTATCCTCCTTTCCCTTACGTATTCTTACCTTTGATTATTTCGTATACATTTTTTATTGTTGGTGCATGGTGTATACCGGCTGTACTTAGGGCTAATAAAACTTGAAACTTGCCAGTGTGCTCAGGAGCTGGCGTCTCTGGATTTAAGGGAAACACATTGTGAATCTCTTGTAACTCATCACTGGTTAGTAGCGACACTATCTGAGGTGAAATATATAGTTTAATAAAACAGTTTATAAACTCATGAGCTTATAGTTTGGGACACTTGTGTACTGCCAGTTGACAGTGATAGTATTTATTTCAGTCACAACATGTTGCAGCTTTTTCTTGTGAAGGGAGCAGCACGGTGTGTGAGTGGAGACGGACATGGCTGCAGCAGCATTGCCGCGTTGTGGATATTTGACACATTAGCTTTGGCAGAGTTGTGTGGTAAGAAAACACACTGATTTCCTAAGTGGCAATCATATCAGCCTCGCCGTGAGAGAGGCAGCAGAGAGCAAACATCTGTGTGTGTGCTCCACTGGTAACAGACTTGCTCGTATCTGTCTGTCTGTCTATGTGTGTGTAAGGGGTGACCCTCTTTCCCTCCCTGGGTTCAAGAGGCCCTGGGTTCTCCTACATGTCACTATTACCCTGAGTTATGACACCAGGGTACCTACCTCTCTCTCCCCTGCCTCCCTCCCTCCCTCCTCTCCCTTCATCCATCCATCCTGCTCTCCAGCCGGGAGTCAACCATCCGAAACGGTGTTAGAACAGGGTCATCCCCCGCGTGCACTTAAAGGGTGTCAGTTTAACCTGCTCTGAAATACTTACGGCTATTATTGTATCTTATAAATCATTAAGAAAGTTTAATTATACGAAAATTTCGTGGAGGACATGTGCAAGATGACACATGGGAAGGATAATTTAATGGGCCAGCAAGTCCCAGCACTGTGAGAGAAAATATTGAGGTTAGGTTTCTATTTTACTGCACTGCCGTAGGGTGGGGAGACACAGAGTTAGAGAGAGAGAGAGACAGTGAGGCCTCGTCAATATCCACAGCGTGTTAAAATAACTTCTCATTTCACTCTGTAGACCAGGAGGCTATTCTTACTCCCAGCCAGTCAATTTGGGAGCGATGAAGATGTTGTCATTGTACCTTGGCTCGGAATCACTTTTCTTAAGTAAGATATATCCTAATTAAAGTTAGACTTTAATTAGCTACACCCGGGCTGTAATTTCACTTTGTTAAAAAAAAAAAAAAAATGGCCTCGTAATTAGAAATTCATGTTAGGAGGAATTCTGAAGCCTTTTAACACTCGTACCCTTATACGGGTTTAAAATGGCCGATTTTGGAACTGGACTGCACCGAAAGTGGAACTCAGTGGCCGTACAGTGTCATGCTATACATGACGTCAGAGCTCAGGGTCTCCCCTTTCACAGCTCTGTAGGGGTTTTGACTGACAGCCGTCCTGAACTTGAGCACTGAACTTGCCCCCATCCCTCTCGCTAATTGGGTACATTTTTCAAACGTTTTGTTGTCTGAGTGAGGGAAATGCTGCGAATTAAGACGACTCTGTGTATTTTGAAAGGTGAGACGTCGAGGATTGCAATAGATACCGCTTTGATGTCGTATAAGCAAGCCAACCCCCCCCCCCCCCCCCCCCCCCCGGCGAGTGCAAATGTCCACTTCACATTTCCATATCATAAAACTCATGTCATGTTTATGATCCCCATGTTTGATGTACAGTTACCAGATGACATGGCGTCACACCCCGGGTTGTTCTGAACAGAATGAGCCTATGTTTGTCTATTGGGAAGGACATTTGCCGCGGAACACGCACCTAAAATGCACTCATGACTCCTTCCGATGCGCGCCAAAGTGATGATCTGTTTTTCTGAATCGCTCTTTGCACGCCCAACACTGTAAGATCACCTTTTTTGAGCGTAGCTAGTCATGTCGGGAATAGAACAAGCTTTCATATGACGCCCACCTGACCCAGATTGCGATTTATAATGGTCAGTTCTGGGGGGTTTGAGTAAACAACAGCAACAACATCTTCAAGTGTACTTGCTTTAGTTTCTCGGTGGCATAGCTAGGAGAGCTCAAAATAGCACCTTATAGTTGAAGACTCTTCTTTGAGTCATAATAGTTTATTCAAATGACTTAGTCCTCTCACTCAAACCCTTATTTTTGTTTGTTTGTTGGTCTTATGTTGCACCTGCCTCACATTTTTCCAGGAATAGTTTGATCATGTTTCTGAATGTATCCAGAGTGTTTTCAGATTTCGTTATCAACAAATGCGGTCGAGAACGCGACTAAACGTCGGATGCACATCGGATCAGGTGTAACGTTTGGATTCCGTCTTGTCAGGTGAGCTGTCGCGTCCTCGATTTTCGGACGAATAATTTCCCCATAATCTTCCACACTGTTCCCTTTCAATTGCTACCACGCTTACGCTTCTCATACTTCTTCCGTAAGAAATATTTCAATTTAGCCCTATCCGTGTAGACCAATTCCCATGAGTGTTAGAGGGTTAATTGGTGTTCCTAAACGCATACGTAAATTGAAGAGTTAAGTTGATAATGTTTCTATATTACTAAGAAACTCTATAAAATGGGAACATAATTCTCTCTGCGTTACGTCGCTAGGCGTTTGTTTTTCGAACGTGGTTATTGTACAATAATAGATTCGCTTCGTGACAGTGGAACATCTGCTAATTAATTCAAAAGTGAAGTTATTATCATACCAGTGCAGATGTTGATGGGACATTTAATTAAATGGGGGCTGATGAATAAGGAGACCTGGAAATACCTGAAAATGTCCTGTTTTGTTGTTGTTTCAGTTATAAGTAATACATGAAATGTGCTTAGTCTCTTTAATCACAGGTCTGTCAATCCAACAGGAGTTTCTCTGGGTTTCAACTGAGTCAATTGAGTGTGTTTTATTAAGATCGTTGTGAAACTATTACTTAATACATCAATATAGAGATGGAAGAGCAGCTACTAATAATATTTAGGAATTATAGAAGATGTATTTATTTAGCCAGGTTTATACAGTGATGGAGAGAGATAGTGACGGCAGGAAGAAAGTGTGCATGTTAGACACACACGTGCCCCCACACACACACACACACACACACACACACACACACAGCTGCCTCTCCTCAACCAAGGGTGTGTGTCATTAGGAGCAAACAGCCATGACCAGCTGCTCAGATTGTCTTTGCCACGTTTTCTCAGCGTGATTGCACTTTACCTGACACACACACACACACACACACACACACACCAAGCGAGTCTACACACAGGTACGCGAACACACTGAGAGCTACAAAGAGGCTTGTAAGCAAAAGATACCATTGTTTCCACTGATCAGGGGTTTCCTTGCACTAGCGCACCATTGTGTACGAACGAACACTCCCTGCCAATGAGCAGAACCCTCCCTTTCCATCCTATCTACCCGTCTCCCTCCCTCCCTCATCTGTCCTCCCTTCCTTTTTTCCTCTTGTTTTCCACGGGCACATGCGGGGCGATGTGCCCGCGGCCGCTGCGTTTCCTGGCACGCTGCTCCTTATCCTCTGCCTTTTGTTTCCAAGAGGCGGTCGCCATTTTGGGGAACTGCTGTGTCAGTAAATATTTACTGGGCTTCCCTTTCCTGCCGGCCCCCGCTGACGTGTGTGTGTAGAGTCCCCCACCACCACCACCACCCGCTCCATATCCGGCACTGTCACTCACCAACGCCTGCGATTTCCCCCCCTTGCCCCTGGACCTCGCTCCCCTCGCCCCCAGTCTCCACCAACCCTCCCCAACCCCTGCACGTGGCGGCCCATTCTGCCTGAGGAAATGGAGGAGGAAGTTATTGCGGCAGTCGGTCGGTCTGACGGTCGGTCACTCTACTCTCCAGCTCTCCTAAATCACACCAATGCCAGGGTTCACTAAATGGAGGGCCAGGCGAGTAATGGCCCTAAATGCATGTGACCCTAGTGCTTTTTTGACCTTTGCACGGCTGCACGTACAGATGCACGCTCGCACACACACACACACACTCCCACTTGCTCCCCGTGGCCCTGTGGCCTCTTGTTGGAGAGGGCTTCCTTCCTGCCGTGAAGACAAAGGATGTCAGTGAGCTGAGAGGACCTGAGTGGACCTGGGGGCCCAGGGCCATCAAAGCAGGGGAAAGCCCTCAAGTTGTCTCTTCCTGTAGAGGGTGTCAGAGCCTGGGGCCATCTGCCTGTGTTTTCACAGCCAGGCCAGGGGTGACAACCAGGAGGCCCCAGGGCTGACCCGGGCCCCCCCCGACCCAGCCATAGGACCGCCATCACCCCCCTGGTACCCCCCACACACACACACACTGACTTGGTTGGGGTCAGGCCAGTTCAGGGAGGTCAGCGCGGCTCTGGGCAGCTTTCTGTTTCACCTCACAGGCTGTCCGTAGAGGAAACCGACCAAAACGACCAGTTCCCAGCCAGTCCTCTAACTGTTCTAGCTGTCACCTCTACAGTGCTTCAGTGTTCTGTCCCGTCTAATCCAGACTGGGATTATCAAGTTGCCAGTGTTTGATTATGGCTCTAATGTCTCCAGCTCCCCTCATTGATTTATGTAAAATCTGCCTGGGGTTGTCACAACACAAGTCAGGGTTTATGTTTGTTTGGCCAGCAGCGACTTCGCAAAAGCCTACAGGCTGTGGTCGTACATATGTGTGTGTGTGTGTGTGTGTGTGTGTGTATAAATGTGTGTTTGTGTGATTGAATGAGTGTTTGCGTGTGCGTTTCTCTTTGTACGTGCGTGTGCTGGTGTGTTTGTGCAATCCTCTCCCTCACTGGCAGCAGTTGGACAGTTAATCAATCAAATATTTAAGCAGCACTCCAGCGCTTCGTGAGTAGTCCTAGATTATCCCCCACTGTTGGCAGCAGTTTGAGCGCATTAGGCCCTCGATCGGGTGGCAAACACCACGACCATCTCCACAGACCCAGGGTGCCTCTCTCTCTCTCTCTCGCGCTCTCTCTTGCTCGCTCGCTCGCTCGGCCCTCCAAGACTCCATCCGCTCTCCCTGGTAATTGTAGCCGCTCGCTAGCTTGATGATTTGGTTGTGAGGCGGCGCTCCCTTAAAAGGCCTCGTTTATTTCCCCTTCTCTCGATATCTCTCATATCCTTCCTCAGCCCTGTCTGCCCCGCCCCCCCCCCCCCCCCCCTGGGGAAGTCCATTGTGGATTACCATTCAGTTTTCACCCAATTATCCACTGGTTTTCTCTGCCTTTGACACATAATTATCAAAGCCCTAAATAATTGTCTTTATTATTGCCGGTGTTTAGATGGAGGCTGTAGCGCCGGTGCTAGCATCATAGAGAAGGAGAGAGTGGAATGGGAGAGTATTTATCTCGGCGAGAAATGGCTTCGCGTGCAGTTAAATGCAGCCTCGTCTGTTATTTCAACCCGACATCCAACGCCTCATCCTGATAAATAAACATGATTAATACGTTGTTTTTATTTCTCCCTTCTTCTTCTTCTTCGTGTTTCTGTCCCGCTCAAGATCACGGGCGAAAATGCGATTTGGTGCTGCAAAAGTCCTGCAATTAGCTGGCTTTGTGATGAGAAGCAGCTTAAAACGCTTAACACTGTGTTTTACTGTAGAGGGCATGCGAGAGGTCAGGGAGTAGAGGAGAGAAGGAGGTTGGGGTGGTTGGAGGAGTGGATTGTCAGAAACGGTCATGGAGATTGTCAGAAACTGGATTCAGTGGGCCTCTGTTGGCCAAGTGGGTCAGAATTTGACAGTTTTTCAAGGCCTTTTAGCCTCTTCGTCTGTATATAATATGACATTGCTGTGCCGAAATCAAGTCAAGGGGAGTATTGGCTAGTGTGTGAGGGAGAAGGCTTGCAGTTCTTCCAGTGGATAGGAGAAGGGTGGGTTGTTGATGTGCTCTTGCCTTTTGACCCTGCTTGCCTTGTCTGTGTGTTTTGGGATGTAGTCATGGCCTTCGTCTTACACGGTCGGCAAATGTTGCCACTTCCTTTCTTAATACACGTTCCTTTCTTAAACAGCACAGCTGCAGTCTTTGTTAGCCATCCACATCCACCTTCTGTGGATCCTCTCCTTCTCTCTCGCTTTACCCCCCCCCCCTTCCCCCATTCTCCTGTTCCTCACCCCGTCTGGTTGCATCCAGATGCTGTGGTGTGAATGGAAAGGGCACGAGTGAGATAGTGAATGTCTCAACATCTGTCTGTTGGTTTAGTGCAACAAGTATTTCCACATGTTTCTCGTACTGTCGGGGACTGATGAAAACAGCTGTCCTGAATCCTCTCCTCGCTGCATGGAAGTAGGGCTGGAAGTCTGCTCAAGGCATTTTCAAGTATTGTGGTGGCAGTATCATGTTATGGGTATGCTTGTCACCGGCAGGAACTGGGGAGTTTGTCAGGATCAAAAGAAATATGAAAGGAGCAAAGCCCAGAGAGAAATCCTGCCTCAGTCTTCTGAATGCGTAACCCTGGGATACACACATTGTAATGCCAGACACACACCAGAATTGCTTTCCAAGAGGTGTAGCGTGTTCCTGAATGGTTCAGCCTTAGTCCTCACTTAAATCTGCTTGAAAATCAGATATTGAAAATATTGCTGTCCATCAATAACCACGGTTACATCCACAGTTTTCATGCGAGGCAAGTCATACCGTATAGAAAAAATCACGACAGCTGTGGTGGAAACAGGAATTTTCTGTACAATTTTATAAATGGCGACAGATCATTTGTTTTTTCGACATGGTGGGATCTTTTCGTGTCAGTAAAATGAATTATGCGAGAAATGGCGGTGGAAATATTGATATCATATCAGAGTAAACTTAGAGTAATGTGTTTATATGGTGTGTGGTCCTCCCACTACGACTCTGGAAATCCATGCAGTGTATTAGGCTGTAGATGAAATAAGTGATGATGAACTTCACAGGGTGGTGAAAGTGCACGGTGATGAGTTTGATGCTCCTTTCCAATAAATATCCAGGGTCTTATTCTGGTGACATGATGATCGATGCTTGGCTGCCGTTATTCACGAATATTTATTCTCTCTCTTATCCATAACAATCTGATGTAGACTAGCCTACCCGTGATGGATCTGCCAGCTGTTGGCTAGAGAGCAGGTGCCAAGACCAGAGTGGGCATGTTTGCTATTTAAGGCAAAAGTTCTGGTGGCAAAACTATCAGTAGAGTTGAAAATGCGATGGAAACACATTGAACTGTAGATACCATATACTTCCAGTAATTGCGCTAACGCTAGTTAGCGTTGGCTGGTTAGCATTGGCTTGCGAATCTACCTCTAACTTCCTCCATGCTCGACACAGAGATATACATTTTTTTGTATCCACAAGTTCATCTGACTCTGGGGAAGTAGATAAAGGGAATCAGTGACAAAATCCCGAAGCATCCCTTTATGCGAAAAAGTACATTTTGTGTTCACTACGTCATCAGGCACTGATTTTTTTTTTTTTTATCAGTTTGGTGGACGCACACCACTGGTGGGATTTTAGAATATTTGCGTGATAATCTGTCGCCAATTGGATGGAAACCTATCTATCTACACTGACAATCCAACACACACACATACACATGCATATCGATGCCGCACACACTCACAGTGACACAGTCACACACATCACATACGCTGCTGCTACTCTGTATAGTATATATCCTGATTGTATAGTCACTTTTACCCCTGCCCACATGTTCAAACTGTTTTACCTCAACTACCTCCTTCCCTGCACATTGACTTGGTACTGGTACTCCTTGTATATACTCCTGTTATTGTTTTGATCGTGTTACTACGCCTGTTGTATTTGGCGCCTGTGACCAATAGAATTGGATTTGATCTAGTGACTCGCGACAGAATTTACTGAGCTTGAGCCGTTTTTGACAAAAACAATGGATATGTTGCCCTACGAGTTGTGCAATTTAGTAGAGTCTTATTCCAAATGTTTAACAACAGTAATGGCTGCCAAATGTACTTCCGCCCAGTGTTAACTCTGCGGTGTGTAGGCATACGCACTCAAGACATCTTCGTTTAAAAAACAACATTTCATTCATTTGATTTCCTTTCGGAATCTTTCTTTCACTTTGAAATGTGAAGTAGGGTTTTATACATGGCTAAGAAAAAAATCAAACGTCATTTATTTGCGGATGTCATTTTTAGGCAGCTACATGTGAAGACTGCGAGGGTGTGTAGACTTCCACTAGGCACTGTAACTGCTAGCCTAGCTATGGGCCATAGGCTAGCCCAGCCAAGCATTGAACATCTTCCTTGCTCACCGTTTAGGCTAGATAGACCCTAAGCCCTAACTCTATGTGTATGACATTTGTATGTTGCTAACCACACTCCTGAGGCTTGGTTAGCCCATAACCACCAGTCTAACTAACCACTTCGCCCCAGCATGTGTAGCATGGGAGTTGTTTTCACCCTTTCTACTCTTGTTCTACTGTTTTGCTCTTGAAGTACCGTGTGAACATGAGAGAGTTGAAGAGTCTGATAGATCTCCTCCCTGCCTGGCCAGAGTGTCTCTCTCTCTCTCCCCCCCCCTCTCTCTTCTCTCTCTCTCCCTCTCTCTCTCCCCCCCCTCTCTCTCTCTTCTCTCTCTCTCTTCTCTCTCTCTCTTCTCTCTCTCTCTCTTCTCTCTCTCTCTCTTCTCTCTCCTCTCTTCTCTCTCCCCCTCTCTCTCTTCTCTTTCTTCTCTCTCTCCTCTCTCTTTCTTCTCTCTCTCTCTCTTTCTTCTCTCTCTCTCTCTTTCTTCTCTCTCTCTCTCTCTCTCCCCCTCTCTCTCTTCTCTCTTCTCTATCTCTTCTCTCTCTCTCTTCTCTCTCTCTTCTCTCTCTCCTCTCTCTCTTTTCTCTCTCTCTCTCTTCTCTCTCTCTCTCTCTCTCTTCTCTCTCTCTCTCTTCTCTCTCTCTGGTAATGAGTAGGCATCAGACAACCTCTGGTTCTCTCTCACACATAAGGAGGTGATAGACAGTATTATTGGGCTGTTGTTAAGCTGACTATGGTGTGTCTTCTAGCCACTTCTCTCAGCTAAGAACGTCGCCTAAATGCACAGGTTGGGTGTTGATTTAGATGCAGTGGGATTTAGTGGCCCAATAATAGCGTGATGTAATGCTCTGTTGTGGGACCCATAGCATATGAATGCCATTCATATCATTGTAGATATGCTACTTAGAGTTGCAAAGGGCTACCAGTTCTCACAGTCTCACGTCAGAATTTGACGTTCATCCATGCTTCTCAAACGTCAAACGAATAAGTTGTTCCAAACGTCAAATTTCAAAGTGTTTAAGGCCTTAACTCCAAATGGCTAAGTTAAGGGTGAAGGTTTGGGATAGGCTTAAAACAAACATATCGAAAAACAACTTTCTATCGCTGGATTCGAACTTGCGCTGTTACCTTCAAGTAGGGAACCTAACAGCGTTCACTGTTGCACCTAGTGGTCAGTTTCCACGGACACTGACTTGTGTCACGGGTGACCTGGCTGGCAAAGGGAGGGTTTTACTTGAAATGTCCTTTTGACATTTTTTTTTACACATTTTTATTTATTTTGCTATGTCAATAAATCATTGTTTTACATATTTTGGCACCAAACTGGTGGCAGTTGTGAAAAAAGTAAATAGCTGGAAGAGTTCATTGAAAATAATGCCTTTGTTGATTAGATTATTTTTTTCTTCATTCATTTGGCAATTTTCTCTTGAACCATACGGTCCATCTACGAGAAACTCATGGACAAAATAGACACGGATATAAAAAAAAATAACTTTTTAAAAGTTACAAAATGACAGAAGCTTCTGATTCGCAACCCCTTACACACTTTATTTGAATATGTCTGCTTCAAGAGTTGAAGAAATATGAGCACTAATACAGAGTCAGACATATGCTCTCTCTCTCTCTCTCTCTCTCTCTCTCTCTCTCTCTCTCTCTCTCTCTCTCTCTCTCTCTCTCTCTCTCTCTCTCTCTGGAAAAGTGTAGAAACACAGGCAGTTCTGTGGAGCCCGGTGTTTTGACTGTGTTGGTCAAGTCACGTGCTTTGTGTTTTCCATGGGCACTGCACTGTCTCCAGTCTCCTGGCCTCTTGGAGAACCCTATACTCAGGGATTAGCCCTTTTGGCTAGCACTAGAACAAACGGCCCTCGACTGACACCTCCAGTTTTAAAAGGTTGACTTTGCTGCTCCCTCGGGCCTTGTTCTGCCAGAGGAAAGATTTGCAAGCTTTTTCTGTGCGTGCGCGTGTGTTTGTGTGTGTGTGAACTAGCTTTAAATGTGAGAATGTGTATCTGCAAGTGCATGCTCCTATGTGTGTGCGTGTGTGTTCATGCTCCGTGTGTGTGTAAACGTGTGTCTACCATGTGTGTGTAAAGCCTCCCCGTCTCCGTCTTGTTGAAGATGCTCCTGAAGAAGGCTTATCAGCAGGATGATATATTTCTTCTTAATAGAGTCCATTTATCTCGCTACACTCTCACTTTAATTCAACTGGCCTACCAGGATTTATTCAAATACAGCCCACAGTCACTTTGACGTACAGCCAGCCGCAGCTGGACTAAATACACCCGGTTAAAGTGATTGTTAACCTATTGTTACCAGCCCCGTTCTCTATTCTTCCCGGGTTGATCTTAAGAGAACCTGTTGAAGGCGGTTGCGTACAGCTACTACTACTCCTGTGGGTGGAGGGGCTATTGTAGTGTGCCGTGGTATATAACGAGTCCTCTGTGAGACATTTTCCTTCCGAAGCTGACATTCAGGAGGGAATAGGTCGGCGAGTGCGGAAGACTGTGATATTAGAATGGGACAGAATTTTTTTTTTTTTTGGGGGGGGGGGGGCTTCCATATGCACGTGACAAGGACACAGAGGTCTGCACTGTTCTGCTCTGCTCGTGTCACATCCCACTCTTTAACACACATGGTGGCCTGGTCTTACAAGGGAGTATGGTGGCTGCACTCTGAATTGTGGATACGACCCCACGTCTGTGTACTGGTATCACCTACACTCACTTCTGAGCAGGTCTCTAATAATAAATATGGCCTGTGTTCCACTACTAGGACCGCAATCTCTGTTAGTAAAATCACGAGTAATTTGGTCAGCAAATGCAAAGTTCCGACCTCACCAAACACAAATCCTCACAAAACTAAACTCAGCCAGAGAGTCTTTGGTACTGTTACGCTACTGTTCCAACACTGCCGGGTACATCGACAGGGTGAGCAGCACGAAGGTGCTTGAAGCTCGCTTCTCTGAAGTGTTAATCTCTCTCCCTCTCTCTCTCTCTCCTTCTCTCATTATCTCTCTCTCTCTCTCCTTCTCTCATCTCTCTCTCCTTCTCTCCCTCTCTCTCTCTCCTTCTCTCATTATCTCTCCTTCTCTCATAATCTCTCTCTC
Source organism: Salvelinus fontinalis (assembly GCF_029448725.1). Classification (NCBI taxonomy): domain Eukaryota; kingdom Metazoa; phylum Chordata; class Actinopteri; order Salmoniformes; family Salmonidae; genus Salvelinus; species Salvelinus fontinalis. The sequence goes on along the minus strand of NC_074692.1, from coordinate 357,281 downwards.
TCCTTCTCTCATTATCTCTCCTTCTCTCATAATCTCTCTCTCTCCTTCTCTCATAATCTCTCTCTCTCCTTCTCTCATTATCTCTCTCTCCTTCTCTCATTATCTCTCTCTCCTCTCATTATCTCTCTCTCCTTCTCTCATCTCTCTCTCCTTCTCTCCCTTTCTCTCTCTCCTTCTCTCATTATCTCTCCTTCTCTCATAATCTCTCTCTCTCCTTCTCTCATTATCTCTCTCTCTCTTTCTCTCATTATCTCTCTCTCCTTCTCTCATTATCTCTCTCTCCTTCTCTCATTATCTCTCTCTCTCTCTCTCTCCTTCTCTCATAATCTCTCTCTCCTTCTCTCATTATCTCTCTCTCCTTCTCTCATTATCTCTTTCTCCCTGTCTCTTTCATTCTCTCCCTATCTATCTATCTCTCTCTATCTATCTATATCAGATGATTCAGAGAGAGGCTCAGGTGAAGAACAGGGTGTGTGCCGTGGCCATGACCGACTCAATCCACAACATCTGGCACCAGGACGCCAACAAGAGCATCCAGGAGTGGCTGCAGCAGGTGAGATGACACACACACACACCAATGGGAAATCTACCTAATGCGACCTCACTTTCAGTGGCTGGACCACAGTGAAAACAAGAGGCAATGTGTATCGTCACTCCTTCCATTATTCTTAGATTCCCTATCTCCTACAACCAAATACATAATAATGATTTGCTAGGAGAGAGCAGACCAGAGCACAGACTACTGTCACATGTCCAGCTACAAGCCAATCGTTTGCTTGTTTTCCCTTAATCTCTCCAGCCCCCACCCCCACCCTCCTGGTCTTTCGTCTTTGTGGAGGACGGATGTCAATGAATAAGCCAGACGGTTGGCCTTCTCCAGTCTGTCTGTGTCTGTGTTTGCGTGGGTCGCTTCATTTTGGCTCTCGCCCTTTCTGGCGTGACCTCTGCGCCGTAGACGGCACCTGGGCTCACTCAGTATGCACATACAGATGAGAGACACAGCCAGCGTCAGAACTACAGGGGAGCCGAAGATGCAAATGTCACACCCCCGCGCACGCACGTGCGCACCCACACACACAGACACACAGACACATACACACCTCGACCATCACGCCAGTTCATCGCATATGTTACCTTTTACTGAATCCTTTTTTTCTCTTCTTAATATTCTGTCCGTCTTCCTGTCTTTTTTTTCTCTCTGTGTGTGTGTGTGTGTGTGTGTGTGTGTGTGTGTGTGTGTGTGTGTGTGTGTGTGTGTGTGTGTGTGTGTGTGTGTGTGTGTGTGTGTGTGTGTGTGTGTGCGCGCGCGCGCGTACGCGTCCCTTAGTTGAGCGTTGGTCGGAAGTTTCGGGCTTCAAGGTTGAGTTGGCCTTGAGTTGAGTTGGAGATTTCCTCTTTCTGATTCATTTGGAGGAATGGCAGAGACGGCGCATAATTGGACCGTTAAATGGTTTCTATCTGTGATGATTACCCAGAACAACAACATCGCTCATAACTTTCCAGCTCTAGCCCCCAAGTGGGAGAGAGAATTCACTCTCTTTTCGTTAACCCTTGCCGCTCCTTCCAGGACTCGTAGACACACTCTGACACGTGGGCCTGCTTAGACAAAGGGCTTCCGCTTAGAAGGGCAGGTGGACTAGCGTGTAACTACTGAGTCAGTTGGGCTTGCAGGCTGAGACGCGCGCACACAGGGCCGCTCTCTGACAGACAGCATGGTGCCCGAGTGGTGTCTGGGAAGCTGCTGGTTTAGCAACAACGGTCAGTGTGGGTTTTTGATTCGGTCCTAAGCGTAATCGCTCCTAGTAATTCAAGTAGAGGCTGTGGCCCTTCCATCTACAGTAGTCAGTCACTCAGAGCCAGGCCACAGTCTCTTTGTGTTTCTGTTGGAAGTGACACTCCTCTGTGTTTTTCCCTCTCTCTCCTGGTGTTGGCCTCGGCAAGATCACACACACATACACACACACCCTGCAGGGCCTCTGTGGTGGCTATACCTCAATCAGGTGACCTTACAATACAGCGAGATCCCAAACATATCTATATCTCTCTCTCTCACGGGCGCGCGCACACCACACACACACACACACACGTCCTCTATATTTATATCTGGAACATTATTCAGGTTCAGTGGCAGCTCCCCCCGGTGTAGCGCCGCCTGGGCTGCCCTCCCAGCACTTGTGTGCGTGCGTGCGTGTTAGAGCAGCACCCCTGGCGGTGTGGCGCTCCGCTCCTGTCGGACAGTGGTAATTCCCTCCCTCTGGGGGTCATGGGGTTAGGGCTGAGGGGAGGGGAGAGAGGAGCAGAGAGAGGGATTTAGAGATCAGCGCACGCTGGGACAGGCGATATAGAGCTAATGGGTCAGACGGCGGGCAGATGACGTCACGCAGCAGGGAGAGGTATAGAGCGAGCACTCGATAGAAGCCTTCAATTATGGTGTGCCCACAGAGGCGGAGAGAAAATGGAGGGAGGGGAAAGAGAGAAAAACAAGAGGACATCTAGGAAGAGGACATCTAGGAAGGACAGGTGGGGAGGGACATGAGGAACAGAGGGAATGCAGGTAGAGGTAGGGAGACGTAGAGCCGGACAAAGAGAGATGAGGAGCAGAGAGAACAGGACAGAGAGAGAGGTGGATGGTGTGCAGCTGGCAGCCTGTCACAGCCCAAGGTGTCTTCTGTCACGGTGGTGGCCACGTACGTACGCACAGCACAGCACAGCCATGAATAAACTGTCATAATTCACTGAGATTACAAACACAGTAGTGGGAGCTGGCCCACAGGGAGGGTGGAAGGGAGAGAGAGAAAGAGAGGGTCACAGGCACTTAAAGTGATGTCAGAGTAGGGACGATTGGGGGGGGCTGAGACGTTTGGAAGTGTCGGTCTGCGTGACGGGCTACGGAGTTGGGAGGGGAAGGTGGTAGAATGGGCCACGTGGTGGACAACGCGCCGGCACGTCGATCCAGGATCCGCTGTGTGTGTTTGTGCGTGCGTTAAGGTGGGCAGGGAACCTACGGGCTTCGTATTGTCAGCTCCTCCACCAGCCGTATTGTCGGCTACTGGTCTTAGCACTGTTAGCCATGTCTTAGATGCTGGAGCAGCAGCGTTAGGTAGACACACACACACACACACACACAGCAGCAACACGTGTTTGTGCTGGTAAAGTGGCCTCGTCAGTAAGCGAGATGGGAGGCAGGTTTTACTGCAGGCTGTGGCCCAGAGCAGGTGGCTTATTATAGGCTTGATAGGGAGGCTGAGGAGTGTCGCACAGGTAGGATCTGTTTTCGCCGTGACACCTGTCTGCCGTTTACACTCTCAAAGCATTATAGCGCACCATTACGAGCGCTGTTAGCATCCCGCTAAGCCCCAGCCGCCACCGGCTTCCGCCGCACGGCCCCAAAGGGATTGGTGGGACTCTGGGACTCGGGATCCAGATGTTTCGGATGAATAATGAAGATGGGACTGAATGAGTTCATTTGTAAAACGCTGCAGCGTGCGTGCGTGTGCGCGCAAGCTTCTCCCCGGCTCCGTTCCTTTTTAAAATGCAAACACACAGAGTACAGCCACACAGGGAGAGAGAGTCGAGCACATTTCTCTCACACATTAACTTACAGGATGTAAATCAGTGTTGTGGTTCCATCTGCCACTGACTGTGTTACATGCTGCCTGCTCTGTATGTTGACTCTGGCGTGTATCGTCTTTCATTTGACACGTATTCCCCCTTTCAAACCCTACCTGGAGCGGGGCACAAACATGCACCCGGGCGCAGACACACACACGCACAACCAGGGTGGCCTGTTTATGTTCGCGGCGTCTCACTCAGTTCGGCAGCGCCATTGATCGGCGCCCCGGCTTGAAGCGGTGAGAATAACCATGTCTGAGAGAGATTCCGATGTTCCTTCCTTTTTTTTGTCAACTTCCATCCTCTAATCCCGTGCAGCGGGGTTAGCCTTTCTCTGACAGTTGCTCTCGCCGCTCCCTCAACGCTGGGGTTTGCCTCGGCAAACCTATTGAAGCGCCGGCCCCTGTTCCTCCATTGGCGGGGAGCGGGAGGGCTGTCTTTGAAATGGCTCCCCTCGCTCGCAGCGCAGCACAGCTGACGTCTTCTTCCTCCAGACGGAATGAATTAGGGAGATACAATGAGACACTTGATGTACCAGTCAAGGAGCCCTGCCTGCCTGCCTGCCTGCCTGCCTGCCTGCCTGCCTGCCTGCCTGCCTGCCTGCCTGCCTGCCTGCCTGCCTGCCTCCCTGCACTCCCTCCAAAGAGCACAACTAGGGCAAAGCTCGGCATCTAAAAATACAACAATGCACGCCTGTTTTCCAAGATGGCACACACACACACACACAGCCCTTCTATCTTCCCCATACTGCTCACTCCTAACACACTCGATTGGCAGGATGAAGGGGAAGCGAGGGGAAGGAGAAGCACTCCAACGCGGTGACATGGAGGATTCGCTAACATTCCCTTGTTTAGGTGCGTTTGTTTGATCGGTTGGAACGCGGATGTGTGCTGACACTTATAGCTACAACCCCGTCAATACATCCCTTTCTCTCCATACTTCCTCATCAGGTCCATTTGTGTATTTGTTAATAATTCGCCCGCAGCCATGAATAAGGTGGATTGATTCGGGACTACTTGTGCGTTACGGAAGTTGCTCGAACTGACAGGTCCCTCCCATTTGAATTTACATTGAGTTGTTCAAAATAACTCCCTCACACACATGATTTTACCTCCGTACCTCACGTCACCACAAGTGAGATAATCCTGTGTGCGGGTGCGAATCCTCTCCTAACGTCGCTGAAGTTGTTGTCCTAGAGGAAAAAGGGGGAAATAGGTGTTGTAGGCTGCAGCAGATGCGTGCAGTAGTATATCAATCTGAAAGTGGTCTGTCCCGGATGTGTCGACGACAACAGAGAGAGAGAGAGCGAAGGGCCGACCTCTTCCCCACATTTGTCTCAATCTTGCAGAAGTACGCACGCGCGCGCACACACACGTACTCATACTCTTTCTCTCTCTTACACCCACGGGAGTGTCCAGATGACGCAGGTGGGTGACCCCTGGGTGTGGGGGAGGGGGGGGGGGGGGGGGGGGTTGTGACAGGCCAGCGGAGGTGTGATGTGACCCGGGGTTCTATCATGTCTCCAGACAGGGTAGGGATGTGTGGGGGTGCTGGCCTCCCTGATTGGCCCCAGCCAGACCCTCTCTGTCAGGCAGAAGCAGGGCCTTGGGAGAGGGGGGAGGGGTGGGTCGCTGGGGTTGGGTGAGGAGGGTAGGGGTGGCCATAGACGGGGTTCAAGGATGGAGTGGGGGCGAGCTGCAGAGCTCTGTAGGAGAGACCCCCCCCCCCCACCAAACACACACCCCCTCATACATAGCACTGTAACGGCTGTCAGGAGGGCCGGGGCGAAGGTAAACAAGTGTAGATAAGCAGTGATTCAGAAAGAGGCCAGCTGCACACAGCCTAATCTCTTTTACATTTCTGTTTCTTCTGTTTTAACTTTTATCTTATCTCTGGAACGTCTTCTCCATGCATTCCTCCTCTTCATTCCCCCCTCTCTGCCTCCCTCCTCCAAGCCCACGACAGCGTCCCATCAAAACCTGCATACCGCACTGCACCGTCAACCTACCGGACAAAAGCCACACACGGATTCATCAAACACACATGCACGCACCACACACACACTTCTTTTGAAGTGGTATGTCAAGCACATTGTGGTGTAGGCTTGATATGTACTGTACTGTAAAAAGCAGCATTTCACCTGAGGAAAGGTCAAGACAGGGTAAGACTCTTAAGTGTAAGACTGTGGACTGGCGGCTGAGGGGAGGGGGGGGGGGGTTGCGGGTGGGCTTGAGGGGTTATGGGTCACCAGGCTGCGTAGACACCCCCCTGGTGCGCCTGGTGTTCCGCGTAACCCCCCCCCCATCGTCACCACAAACAATATCAGATCTGTCTGAGCAATGTGTTACAGGGCGTTTAATTGCTTGTTCCTGTCCCCCCCCCCCTCCCCCACAGCATTGCCGCAACTGGGTGTCAAGCCCCGAGCCCCTGGACACACCGGTGGAGCCCATGCTATCAGACTGTCCTCGCGTCTCTGCAGGTAGCGTGTGTGACTGTGGATTCAACACTCCTTACACCTTTCATCTCTCTCTCTCTCTCTCATTTTCTCTCTCTCTCATTTTCTCTCTCTCGCTTTAATCTTTTCATGTGGTGTTTTGCTCCATTTCTCTCTGGCCTCTCTGTGGATGGTTTGTAGCGATGATGTCACAGCCAGAGAATTTGCCCTTAATTCGGGATTAGGCCTGTAATCCGTAATCCCGAACATGATGATAAAGATGGACCATGCTGATGGGGCCTCAACAACTGCCCTTACTTTAAATGGAACATTTGAGTGAGTGACTGTGTCTGTGGGCACGTACATTTATGTCACTCGACGACTACCCTAACGGTCATGTGGGCTTATTGTGACTACCCTCTCCTCACTTGTCCGATGGCGTCATGAACAATGTATAGGTCGACATACATGTTTTTCCATGGAGCCATGCCTCCCGCCGTTATCTGATCTGCCGGGGTCAAAACAACATGGTTACACATGGTTGAGAGGACAGTGGGTGGCCTGTGAATAAACTGCTGACTCGTCTCCAAGAAATGTCTGCTTTATGTTATACCATGCATCACTAGCTAAGTTACCACGTAATATATCAATATTAACAGTCAGCCTATATGTCGGTCTGGTTGTTTATACTCCTTTATACAACGGCTGGGTCTAATCCTGCACGCTGATTTGGTTAAAACTGCATTCCAGCCGGTGTCTATGCCACGAGTTACCACCGGCTAAGTCTATGACATTTTAATGTTACGTACTCCTACAAGCCACCGTTACGTACTCAACGGACTTAAATAGGCACTGTTCAAAAGTGTTTTCCTCGTTGGTAAGTCACAAACCCCGAACGTGCCTATGCTACTGCATTAACGTTACACCATGAGGTTCTGCTGCTATATAAAGGAGTTATCAGGCTCGTCTTATCCCAGGCACATTTGATTGACCATTGGTCTGAATGACTTTGACATCGGCGGTAGTGAGAGAAAGTGGACGAGAAGTCGTGTCCAGCTCAGCGAGTCTGGACGCTGGTCTCATGTCAAAGGTTGATTTGGTTTGTCTTTGTGTCCTTGGCGGCGCCGACACTCACGAGAGAGCGACCAGAGGTGACAAAGGTTGAGGGAAGGATGTCAAAAGTAACATGACCCAGAATGTCTGCGGAGAACGCTTCTCAATTCCTCACTCGGTCCCTCCCTCCCATCCGTGTCTTTTGTACGTCGGAGACACACACACACACACTCCCACCACACCAAGAGCTAACTGCACTAGTCTGAAGTCCGGCAAGCTTTAGGCTACTGGACGGCTCTGGAAAATGGCGCCTGATCAGACAGCCACTAAGACGTCTGAAGGCAAACCAAAGCATGCCATTGGCTGTACGTCAGATGTGGGGTTTGAGTGGCAGTCGGCAGTGAGGATGGAGTCAGTGGCGGCACTGAAGTACGAGTTTCCCATCCTTTCCCTCCCTCCCTCCCTCCAACCAGCTATCTCACTCCCTCTCTCCCTGTGCGGTAGTGGTTATAGCGTAGGGGTTATCCATGCTGGTTGGTGTTTGGCAGATGGACATGGTGACGTGGAGACAGGCCTGTCTGGCTATTGCTGCTAATCATCTGTGAAAACAACACTGGTACCAGCATGGCAATGCCCCACTTATGGGCTGGAGGGAGGGAAGGAGGGGTAGTTTTGTAGCGTGGGGGGGGGGGGTGTCCGCTAACATCTCTGTTTATTGTTTTTAACGTGATAAAACCTGGACCGCTTCCCTGCTCGCCTGGCTAGCTTTTCTCCCACCCCTCTCTTTTTCATTTTCATTCCCTCTTTCAAAGGAATCTTCCCCTAGAAGGTCACTGCTCCGGCGCTGGCAGCGGCCTGAGAGATTGGCAGAATTTTATCAGTTAGGAGCACGCTGAACACTGCCTAAATATGCAGATAAAGTGGAACAAATCTCCTGCTGGAAAGCCTCCCTGTGTGCTGTGCTGGGGGGGGGGGCAGGATTTGGAGGATGGCTGGGGTTGGGGAGGGGGGCCTGGGGCCTTCCCAGGGTCTGACACTCCAAGGCTGGGCTGCAGTCACAGAGCAGATAGCCAGGAGAGAGAGGAAGAATGGCAGGGATGGGCAGGCCCACTCGAGAGTCAGGCTTAGAGACACACAACAGTGACAATGTGAATCCCCTCCTCGCATCGCAAGGTGACTTGTGTGGCTCTAGGAGAAATGTGCGTGGCTGCTGCCTGGCCTTACACTCCCCTGCGTATTTAGTTGGACAGTGAAGCTAAAACTTTTATATACTCCAGCGTTTTGGATTTGAGATCAAATATTTAATATGAGGCGACAGTACATTCATACATATACATTTACCGTTTAGAGATGAAAGCACTTTGTGTAGCTCGTCCCCCCATTTGAAGGTGTCATAAGTATTTGGACAAATTCAATCGTGTTTTAAAGTAGTAAAAAGTTTATGCCTCTAACTTTCTCAGTGTTTAGATAGTGTGCGTCTGGTTCTGCCTGTGGGAGTGGGTCGATAGAATTGTGAACACAGCAGTCCGACCAATTCCACCAGGTCTGCCATAGGGCAATTCCACGCCAGTGGGAGAGTAAAATATTGTTGGTATCTCAGATAGTACTGGTAATTCTCCCATACAAACTTGTTTGAAAAGCTTTTTTAGACCTTATGATCCCTGTTGAAAAAATGAATTTGTCAATTTGTATTTCAGAATCTAGTCATACTCAATATGTTCGAGCGCACTATAAGGAGTATAATGACACCAAGATGTCGGTATCATGTACGATTTACGGATCATAGGGTCTTACAAGAGGCATGTTTATAATACACCTTTATAATACTTTATAATACACCAGCTCCTGACAGAGCTGGTGTAACTGAGTCAGGTTTGTAGGCCTCCTTGCTCACACACGCTTTTTCAGTTCTGCACACACATTTTCTATAGTGTTGAGGTCAGGGCTTTGTGATGGCCACTCCCAATCCCTTGACTTTGTTGTCCTTAAGCCATTTTACCACAACTTTGGAAGTATGCGTGGGGTCATTGTCCATTTGGAAGACCGATTTGTGACCAAGCTTTAACTTCCTGACTGATGTCTTGAGATGTTGCTTCATTATATCCACATAATTTTCCTCCTCATGATACCATCTATTTTTTGAAGTGCACCAGTCCCTCCTGCAGCAAAGCATCCCCACAACATGATGCTGCCACCCCCGTGCTTCATGGTTGGGATGGTGTTCTTTGGCTTGCAAGCATCCCCCTTTTTCCTCCAAACATAACGATGGTCATTATGGCTAACTGTTCTATTTTTGTTTCATCAGACCAGAGTGCAGTTGTAAACTATAGTCTGGCTTTTTTATGGGGATTTTGGAGCAGTGGCTTCTTCCTTGCTGAGTGGCCTTTCAGGTTTTGACGATATAGGACTCGTTTTATTGTGGATGTAGATACTTTTGTACCTGTTTCCTCCAGCATCTTCACAAGGTCCTTTGCTGTTGTTCTGGGATTGATTTGCACTTTTCGCACCAACATACGTTCATCTCTAGGAGACAGAACGCGTCTCCTTCCAGAGCGGTATAATGGCTGTGTGGTCCCATGGTGTTTATACTTGCGTACTATTGTTCGTACAGATGAACGTGGTACCTTCAAGCGTTTGGAAATTGCTCCCAAGGATGAACCAGACTTGTGGAGGTCTACACTTTTTTTCTGAGGTCTTGGCTGATTTCTTTTGATTTTCCCATAATGTCAAGGAAAGAGGCACTGAGTTTGAAGGTAGGCCTTGAAATACATCCTCAGGTACACCTTCAATTGACTCAAATGGTGTCAATTAGCCAGAAGCTTCTATCAGAAGCTTCTAAAGCCATGACATAATTTTCTGGAATTTTCCAAGCTGTTTAAAGGCACAGTCAACTTAGTGAATGTAAACTTCTGACCCTCTGGAATTGTGATACAGTGAATTATAAGTCAAATGATCTGTCTGTAAACAATTGTTGGGAAAATTACTTGTGTCATTCACAAAGTAGATGTCCTAACCGACTTGCCAAAACTATAGTTTGTTAACAAGAAATTTGTGGAGTTTGGAGTTTTATTGACTCCAACCTAAGTGTATGTAAACTTCCGACTTCAACTGTAGGTCTCAAATGGCCACTTTCATCATGATTTTCTCAAAAACGGTTTGAGATACAATTGTAACAAATAAAAATACACGCTTCCTCCCAATGGAATTCCTATGTGAGAATTGCCAGAAAAATCGGAGATACCAAAAATATTTTTCCTCTCCCGCTGGCGTGGAATCGCCCTACAGGCCTACTATTCATTCTACCTCCCTCTCTCTCCCACAGAGGTTGGGAGAGTGGAAACGATCAGTGTGCACTCCCTCCTCTCTATTATGTACCTACTCCTTAGCGATTACTCATTGTTGAACCTGATTATGAATTACAAAGGCCCAGCGTAAACACTGATTAATGGCTAACAAAAGTACGTTAATGTGTACCTGAACTTTAATTACGCGTCCTGGTCCGTTACAAGGTTCTGAACACAGGCCCGTAATTAACCCTCATTGTGTTCATCAAGAAGAAGATGCTCCTTTTTGATGTACTGAAGGAGTTGTTTATCTTTCTTTTTAAAAAGCAGTTTTCTTTTTTTATTTGATGTTTTTTTCTTTTTCAGTGAAGTAGCGAGAATGTTTGCATTGATTGCTAGAACCAAGATTGTAAAATAGAGAAATGAGCGCGAAGTCTGGTCCGCTTTACCTGAACTCAAGCTTTCCTTAAAGCGAGTCTGTGGAAAGGAACAGACGACGTACAATGTGGGTGAGCTGTGTGCGTCTGTGTGCGTACGTACGTTTGCGTGTGTTGCGGTGGCCGTGTTGCATGCTGGTTAGGTTGAACTGCATTGTAAACCCTCGCCCTGATCCGGCATGTACTGTTGATCGCAGCTTCTTGTCGCCACCTCTACACTCCACCTACAGGTCCACGTCCGTCCGTCTGATGGATGTTTGTATGCTGAGTTAAACTGTCAGAGGAAACGCAGCCCGCCTCACCTCCTCTGTTTTCTCAGCTTGACTTTCTTTTTTTTTCTTTTTTTAGGGAGGGTTGAATGTCTGCTGGCTCATCGAAAGATCAAGTGGAGAGAGGAAGGGCGTCTTTCTAGCTTTTTGTCTCTGCGGACGTTAGCGTAGCCTAGCGCTAGCGTCGCAGGAAATAGCTAGGGTAAACGTTGGTGAACCCTGACCCTGATCCTGATCCCTTCACGGGGCTCATCGCCGGGGCTAGCTATCGTCTGGATTTTACAGGTGCCAAGCTCTCTTTCAACTGACACGCTCGTGGAAAACGCTGACCTGGCAGTGTCCTGGCAGATACGACTACAGACAGAGGTGGCTGTGTCGGAGGGATATTATGGCGTTTGAGGAAGCTACTTTTTATTTGTGGAATGGTAGATAATGTCTATTGGTGGATTATTACAATAGACTGAAAAATATAGTGCAGTAGCTGGCGGCTGAGTATATAAGGGATTCTTAGGAATGAATGAGATGCTATGTCTATGTTCAGGGGAGACACTGGCTGCTGTAATCAGCATCTCCTCCCAGGCCTAACCAGCCTTTTATCTCTCTACATTCTGCACAGCCTTTCATGTTCCTCTTCCTCTGTACTAACACACGCCACCACTACACATATTGACACAAATCATTGTGCTGCTTTGTGTCATGTATTGAATTTTTCTTACTCTCTAGTCCTAGGCTCAAATACTCCACCCTCCCACTTGCTCCCATGGTGGAGGGAATAAAAGTTTCATATAGTTTTATGTAGACACTCGTAATTTTGCGGGGGGGGTTCTCCTTTGCTCTCTCCATTTCTCTTATTGTCATTTAGCAGACGCTCCTATGCAGAACGACTTACAGGAGCAATTCGCGTTAAGTGCCTTGCTCAAGGGCACATCGTCATTATTTCACCTAGTCGGCTTGGGGATTCGAATCAGCGACCTTTCGGTTACTGGTCCAACGCTCTTAACCGCAAGGCTACCTGCTTTTTTTTTGTCTCTCTCTGTCTCTCTCTCTGTCTCTCTCTCTCTGTCTCTCTCTCTCTGTCTCTCTCTCTCTGTCTCTGTCTCTGTCTCTGTCTCTCTCTCTCTCTCTGTCTCTCTCTCTCTCTCTGTCTCTCTCTCTGTGTCTCTCTCTGTGTCTCTCTCTGTGTCTCTCTCTGTCTCTCTCTCTGTGTCTCTCTCTGTCTCTCTCTCTGTCTCTCTCTCTCTCTCTGTCTGTCTCTCTGTCTATCTCTCTCTCTCTCTCTGTCTCTCTCTCTCTCTCTGTGTCTCTCTCTGTCTCTCTCTCTGTGTCTCTCTCTCTGTCTCTCTCTCTCTCGTAGAGGATCAGAAAACATGGCCTTCATTTGCTATTCCTCTTTAAAATGGAGATGGGGGCCTTAACGTGTTTGATCTGTGTGCTCCGGCGCAGACTGGCGGGCCCTGACCCACTTGGCAGCCTTATGTAATGAACCCCCAAGTACACCATGCAGACAGGATCAGAGCGCTGGAGAGAGAGGAAAACTGTTCTATTTTCCTTCCCCCGTTTTGCTCTGTCTCTGAGTTTGTTGTGCCTCTGCCGGGGTCATATTTATGGCGCCGAGTGAAATATAGAGAGGCTGGTGTGGAGGAGGTGGAGGGGAAGAGCTTCGGTAAGACAGTTGGAGCTGTACAGGAGATCTTACTTAGTCATTCTCTTTGTTTCCCTTTTTTTTTCATTTGTCACATGCACAGTGAGGTGCTTAACTTGCAAGCCCTTCCCAACAATGCGGTATTCAATCATTTTTGTACTGTATGGATTCTTTTGACGCCTGTTTTGGAGACATTGTGAGGGGGGAGGACAGGTTAAAGCGTCATCGTGGCATGACGCAGAGAGAAATAGAAAAACCTCACTTTCCATACGGCCAGAAAATGAAAACTACACAACTCAAAGGTCTTGCGATTTCCGCGGCTTTTTGCGGGTTCAATTGCATATTAACTCCTTTGACCCTGAATGAATAGGCTGACACAGGGTTGTAGGCCCCTGAACGTAAAGTTAGGGCGACAATATATAAAAAAGAACCCCCTTGATACCGAAGGGATCATTGAGAGGAAGCTAATTCTTTAGGAGGGACCTATGGCGGACAGATTAAGAGCACTGTCATACCCTCCACACCTGTCTGGTGGACAATTGCTTGTGATTGTTTTGAAATGTCAGGTCAGTGGCCACGCTCTGGTAGACACCCCATTCCTCATCTCTCTCGCTCCTGCCCTGTGTCTCTACCTCAAAAGACTAGGCTGGCTTCTCCGCCGACGGCGCGGGGACGATAGACGGGAGGTTGCTTTCTATCAAAGACCGGGGTCACTTTGATCACTTTGAAAGGACCGTGTGTGTCTGTCGAATTTGATCTTGGTGTTCTCGGTCTCTGACGTGTGTCTGAAGTCAGATCAGAGGTAGAACATGTTGGATACCAAGTACTACCAGTCAATAGACATGATTCTACCATGGCCTTGGAGAGGTGTGTCAGTTTCCTCAGTGAGAGGAATACAGCATCAATAGTAGTTTAATGGTAACATTCCAAGCTCATTGTTGCATCCCAAAATCAATATGTTGAATGTATGTCTGTATCGACTGAATGAGCAGTGTGTGGTTTTAAGTGTGTATAGCATGGCAGAGAATGGCAGCTCAACTGTGTGAATACATGGAGAGTAGCATGGCTGGGAGTATTGGGTGGAATACTTGAGGAGACCAGTCTAGTCTACTGGTCCAGTAGTGGTCCCTCGTGGCTCTGTCGAGTTGATAATAAGCTGGTCAGGCTGACTTGGTGAAAGAGTGAAGACGCTGCAGCCCCCCCGTTGTCGTCTTTTGTGTTCCTGTTGATCTCATCTTATCTCCGAGCCCTTTCTCTTATAACATCCCTTGCCTGTATCTTGCCTTTTTTATTAGAAGTGTTATGGCAACTGGTTGCTAAGCAACACAGAAGGTCAGGTGAAGTTTTTTTTTTTTTTTTCTCTCCCAGAGTAGCAGAGCTCATCTATCTATTGGTTTGTGAACGTTGGTTAGGATTTAGTATGGATGTAGTGGAGGGTGATGCATTTTAAATGCAACCCTTACGCGTTATTAGTGTTAGCGTTACCAGTCAACTCTACCTGCGTTCCGCTCCTACTCACCTTTTTGGGTGTATTGTGGTCCTGTGTGGCTCAGTTGGTAGAGCGTGACACTTGCAATGCCAGGGGTTTTGTGGCTTTGATGCCCACAGGGGACACCCGTGGCATATACACCATATTAGTGTGAATATTGGTTAGGAAGTATGGTGAGTATTGGGTGAGGCCTTTTGAAAACCTTTCTCCTTCTAGATATTTCTATGTTCTCCGTGCTAATAGTCATTTTGTCGAAAAGATATTACATTTCACTTTCATGCTTTTGTCATTTACTCAATACAGATATTGAAAGATAACTAGGTGATAGCAGACACACACCAAGTTCTCCCAAGATGCCATCACATCCTATCACATCCGTTTCATATGTGGTCTCATTAGAGGTTGATTGTAGTCCTTGCATAGATCTGACGTTGGTGTTCTATTTCTACGTTCTTTATGCATGTCTGAGTGTAGCCTGTGTGTGCATGGACTGGGCAGTGATGAGATATTTAGAGCGGGCAGTAGCAGAGTAATGCTAGCTTCATATGAATGCTAAGCAGACGTAACATGTTAAGGAAGCCCAGTGAATGGTATTGGCTCCCTGGTTCACCCTTGCACTAGGTAAACTGTACCCAGGAGCGCTTCCGTTCTTTTCCTCCGCTTCCCTCCTCACACACTCCGCCCATCATCTCAAGGAAAGGGGAGAAAATGGAAAAGAGCCCGGCTGTGCATAAATGAAGGTTCAACAAGGTTCAATGAAACACTTATACAATTTGCTGCAATATAGTGGATTTTATAATCTCATTATCATCTTAGTGCCAGATTTGCCCATGAGGGCTGGGCCGTACTCGCTGTTATTAGCTTCTGAGATTTGTCCGTTTGTCCTTCTGCTACCCAGTCCCTCAGCCAATCACAGCGCTTCAATCTCCAAGGCAACCCCCCTCCTTTTTATTTGTTCGTCATTTCCCCTCCATACCTCCTGCTGCTTTATTCACGGGTATTCGGACGTGGGGGGCTTTGCTACAGGCAAACGGAATGCAATCGACTCTCTTACACGGAGTCTACGCTGCTTTCGTCTTTCCAAAGCTATAGGTGTTGATGTGCTTCTTCCCGCTGTCTTCTCGAAGGTTCTCCAACGGTATTTCACTGTATGAAAACAGCACGGTATGCAGTAAGGCATGTGTCCGGGTGTAAATTGTCCCCTGGTTGAACTCTAGAGCCCCCCCCCCCCCCCTAGCAGGTCAGAAGTATGCACCATGGCCAGGTTCCCTCTGCCTGCAGTGGGCTGCCAGGTCAAGCCTCTTTAACTCTCCATGTGGATGTCCTTCTCCCTCATCTGTAATTGTATAACGGTGTATGCCATTTAGCAGGCGCTCTTATCCAACGCGACTTAGTCGCGCGCGCATACATCTCACGTCACCGCCCAGTCGCTTACAGTCCAAACGGAGATTAGTGCCTCGCGACATGGATCTTATTGGCCCGTAGCATATCCCGTAGAGTAGATGGGCTTTAGCCTCACGCCTTTAACCCGGAGGTGTCGCACAACTGAAATTGCGCGCGCGTGATTAGGGGGGGGGGGTCGATGGAATGTTGCGTTACAGTGTTATCTAATCTGTCTCCAACACACCTTGTCTCTTCGTTTGGTGGCCGTGGTGTCGCTGTTGATGTACTGGCTGAAACGGGCGGTTCCTGAAACGGACGATTCCACATCAAACGCCAGTCGAGATACGCTGCTGGTGACTCACGACCAGGGAATGGATGTGAGCTTAAGACAGCGGGGTGGGTGACGCGTGGTCGTGAGGTCCCATGAGGTCCTCAGTCCCTCTCACGTTAAAGGGGGTTAATAGATGAACGTGTGAGCAGTGTGTGTGCATGTGTGTTGGCCGGCAGAGGGTTCATCTGGTGAAGGCGGGCAAGCCGATTGTGTACCCTGTTCACCCAGCCAACCGTGTGATCAGCGCCAGCTCCCACTAATGCCTTCAGACATTGATGCCGTCCCATTACCGGTAGCATCAGCGTCTCCTCACATCACTCTAAATGGGGGAGGAGGATGAACTAGGGGGTGTGAGGGCTTCTTCACCCATTAATGGTCTTCTGTGGCGGGGGTTTCTAGCAAGATATCTGCCCCTGTGTTGGGTGTTGCTGGATATGGTACGGTTAGCTCTCGTTAGCCCAATTTAGCCTTGGTTAGCCCCATTCTCTGTGAGTGACTGGTTCTTTGTTGGGGGTCTGATGGTTTTATCATTCCATCAGAACTCACGTTTAGTGTCTCTCTCCCTTTCCTGTCAGGGTCTCTGCCATGGTAAACAGCAGCGCCGTCACCATGGACTCCCTCTCCACAGGCCACGCTTTGTCCTCTCTCACACAGGAGAAACACCTTGGTTGACACCGTCCTCAATTCCTTATTTCTTTCGTTGTCTTGTTCCCCTTCTCTGTCCTTTGTTTCATGAGACGCAGGTTATACGTTTGTTCACGAAGCCAATTCATTAGGTTTAGCTGCTAATGGGCCCCTTTAGGGTGACAGGGTTTGATAAGGCTGGGGGAGATGAGAGCAGAGGCCCGGCTAGACTAGAGAGACTGTCTGCTGGAGGCTGGATAATTACAGTGAAAGCAGAGCAGAGGCGCACCAGTACAAAACACCCAGAGATCACTAATCAATGTGTTGTGTCAGCGTTTTGTTTGCGTTATGTTGTTTCTGCTGATGGCCTTTACCTTTTCCTGTTTAGTTTAAGACACACATTTTGATACGTTGTGGCAGTCTTCCCCCGGTCTCCTTTGTTTTCTTTTTCACAATTAGGTTATAATGAAATGCACATTTAATGTGATTGTAAGGAAATAAAAAGAGAACGAACACAACAAGCTCTGAGAATATATTAGGAATGTACATAATTGCAGAGAGATGATTAGTGGGGGGAAAGCCTCCTTGAAGGTCCTTGAGTCGTAATCAGCCTCAAATTACAATATTTTTGTCTGAATTTTTCTTACTTATTTATATAATTATGTAAACAACGTTGACAGAGGTTTGTGGGGCAGAGTTGTGTGTGTGTGTGTGCAGCGGTGACCTTGGACCATCCAGCATACACTTCTGTGACAGATAAAAACTTTGTTAAGACGCATCTCCTGAAAGGGGGACAAACAGCCCGTTAAACCAGCGTGCTTGAGTATTAGGGAAATATCGCAATTAGAGGAGGATTTCCTCCAGCTAAAGCACCAAAGAGTAGCCGGGGTAATAAGCGCAGGGCTTGTTTGTGGCCTGGAAAGGTGTAATTGTAAACTGCTTTGGGAGTGCTGTGCTCATTGTGCCTGGGAGTAATGAGATAGGCTGCACTGATCCCTCTGTGATGCTATTACTTCTAATCTCTTCCTCTCCTCCACCACTTTCTTCCCTCGCTCTCTCGGCACGGCCCTCGGCAGTCATCTCGCCTCCACATGGGCATCCCTTGTATTACCCCACATACTGAGGAATCAGGACAGGTAACCCCCCCCCATCACCCACCCACAGACCGTCATTAACACCTATGTCCTGGACCCTCAACCCTAGATCATCATTAATCCCATTAACACCAATGTCCTGTACCTTCAACCCTAGATCATCATTAATACCATTAACACCAATGTCCTGTACCTTCAACCCCAGGTCATCATTAATACCATTAACACCAATATCCTGTACCTTCAACCCTAGATCATCATTAACACCAATGTCCTGTACCTTCAAGCCCAGGTCATCATTAATACCAATGTCCTGGACCCTCAACCCTAGATCATCATTAATACCATTAACACAAAGGTCCTGTACCTTCAACCCCAGGGCATCATTAATACCATTAACACAAAGGTCCTGTACCTTCAACCCCAGGGCATCATTAATACCATTAACACCAATGTCCTGGACCCTCAACCCTAGATCATCATTAACACCATTAAAACCAATGTCCTGTACCTTCAACCCTAGATCATCATTAACACCAATGTCCTGGACCCTCAACCCTAGATCATCATTAACACCAATGTCCTGTACCTTCAACCCCAGGTCATCATTAATACCATTAACACCAATGTCCTGTACCTTCAACCCCAGGTCATCATTAATACCATTAACACCAATGTCCTGGACCCTCAACCCTAGATCGTAATTAACACCAATGTCCTGGACCCTCAACCCTAGATCATCATTAACACCATTAACACCAATGTCCTGGACCCTCACCCCTAGATCATAATTAACACAAATGTCCTGGACCCTCAACCCTAGATCATCATTAACACCATTAACACCAATGTCCTGGATCCGCCTGTTTGTTTATTTTTAACTAATGATTTAATAAAGAAGCTTTAGGCGTATTACTGTCACTCTTACTCTCACACGTGTTACTGACGCAACACACCCACACGTGCACACTCCCTCACACCTATGCTGCTGCTAAATGATTATTGATTAGATTCATCACTACCATGACGCTGCTGATTATTGATTATCATTACCATTATTATCTATCTATGTATCCTGCTACTGGTCACTATGACTCCTGTTGACATGTATACACTGAGCATACAAAACATTATGAACACCGTCCTAATATTGACTTGGACTGCACCCCCCCCCCCACCCCCCCGCCCTCCTAAATTACTATTATGGATCTGTTTGAAGAATGAACAAAAGTTCATGAGCAAAGCAGCCTAGTCGTAATCATGTTAGGTAAGTTGATTACTATTCCACTTCCCAGTCTAGTCTCTACTGTTGCTGGTTGAAACCATGACTTACGGTTGGCTGTGTAACAAGGCTGAACCACCTCTAGTAGGAAGATTCAACGACAGGCTATTTAACCGGCAACACTTTCCTTTAACTGTGTGTATAGTTGTGTATATACAACAAAATAAAAGCTTATTTTGCTATAAAAAAAAATAAAAAAGCGCAATTTTGCTGTTAGTGAGCATTTCTCCTTTTTCAAGATAATCCATCCACCTGACAGGTGTGGCATATCAAGGAGCTGATTAAACAGCATAATCAATACAGAGGTGCACCTTGTGCTGGGGACAATAGAAAAACTCTCTGAAATGTTCCGTTTTGTCACTCAACACAATGCCACAGATGTCTCAAGTTTTGAAGGAGGGTGCAATTGGCATGCTGACTGCAGGAATGTCCACCAGAGCTCTTGCCAGAGTGTGTAATGTTCATTTCTCTACCATAAGCCACCTCCAATGTAGTTTTAGAGAATTTGGCAGGAGTCCAACCAGCCTCACAACTGCAGACCATGTGTAACCACGCCAGCCCAGGACTTCCACACCTGCGGGATTGTTGTCTGAGGAGGAGATGGGGATTCTGAGGAGTATTTCTGTCTGTAATAAAAGCCTTTTGTGGGGAAAAACGTATTTCTGATTAGCTGGGCCTTGCTCCCCAGTGGGTGGGCCTATGCCCTTCCAGGCCTACCCATGACCAGTCATGTCAAATCCAAAATGAATTTATTTAAATTGACTGATTTCCTTCTATGATCTGTAAATCAGTAAAATCTTTGAAATTGTTGCATGTGTGTTTTTATGTTTGTTCAGTATACAATGAGTGCACAAAACATTAAGAACACCTTCCTAATATTGAGTTGCACCCCCTTGTGCCCTCAGAACAGCCTCAATTTGTCGGGGCATGGACTCTACAAGGTGTCAAGCATTCTACAGGGATGCTGGCCCATGTTGACTCAGTGCTTCCCACAGTTGCGTCAAGTTGGCTGGATGACCTTTGGGTGGTGGACCATTCTTGATACACATGGGAAACTGTTGAGAGTGAAAAACCCAGCAGCGTTGCTCTTCTTGACACAAAACGGTTCACCTGGTACCTACTACCATACCCTGCTCTAAAGTACTTACATTCTGTGTCGTGCCCATTCACCCTCTGAATGGCACAGATACACAATCCATGTCTGAAGGCTTAAAAATCCTTCTTTAACTTGTCTCTTCCCCTACATCTACACTGATTGAAGTGGATTTAACAAGTGACATCAATAAGGGATCATAGCTTTCAACTGGATTCACCTGGTCATTCTATTTCATGAAAATAATGTTTTGTATACTCTGTGTATATTACCATTAGTATATTACCATATTACCAAGTATTTATATATTGCTGATACCAGTCACTTTTCAGCCCTGGTTACATGTACAGTTGAAGTCGGAAGTTTACATACACTTAGGTTGGAGTCATTAAAACTCGTTTTTCAACCACTCCACAATTTCTTGTTAACAAACTATAGTTTTGGCAAGTCGGTTAGGACATCTACTTTGTGCATGACACAAATAATTTTTCCAACAATTGTTTACAGACAGATTATTTCACTTATAATTCATTCACTGTCTCACAATTCCAGTGGGTCAGAAGTTTACATACACTAAGTTGACTGTGCCTTTAAACAGCTTGGAAAATTGTCATGGCTTTAGAAGCTTCTGATAGGCTAATTGACACCATTTGAGTCAATAGGAGGTGTACCTCTGGATGTATTTCAAGGCCTACCTTCAAACTCAGTGCCTCTTTGCTTGACATCATGGGAAAATCAAAATGAATCAGCCAAGATTTCAGAAAAGAAGTGTAGACCTCCACAAGTATGGTTCATCCTTGGGAGCAATTTCCAAACGCCTGAAGGTACCACGTTCATCTGTACAGACAATAGTACACAAGTATAAACACCATGGGACCACGCAGCCGTCATACCGCTCAGGAAGGAGACGTGTTCTGACTCCTAGAGATGAACGTACTTTGGTGCGAAAAGTGCAAATCAATCCCAGAACAGCAGCAAAGGATCTTGTGAAGATGCTGGAGGAAACAGGTACAAAAGTATCTATATCCACATTAAAACGAGTCCTATATCGACATAACCTGAAAGGTCGCTCAGCAAGTAAGAAGCCACTGCTCCAAAATCGCCATTAAAAACCAGACTACGGTTTGCAACAGCACATGGGGACAAAGATCGTACTTTTTGGAGAAATGTCCTCTGGTCTGATGAAACAAAAATAGAACTGTTTGGCCATAATGACCATCGTTATGTATGGATGAAAAAGGGGGATGCTTGCAAGCCGAAGAACACCATCCCAACTGTGAGGCACTGGGGTGGCAGCATCATGTTGTGTGGTTGCTTTGCTGCAGGAGGGACTGGTGCACTTCACAAAATAGATGGCAACATGAGGAGGAAAATTATGTGGATATATTGAAGCAACATCTCAAGACATCAGTCAGGAAGTTAAAGCTTGGTCACAAATCGGTCTTCCAAATGGACAATGACCCCACGCATACTTCCAAAGTTGTGGCAAAATGGCTTAAGGACAGCAAAGTCAAGGTATTGGAGTGGCCATCACAAAGCCCTGACCTCAATCCTATAGAAGATGTGTGGGCAGAACTGAAAGAGCGTGTGCGAGCAAGGAGGCCTACAAACCTGACTCAGTTACACCAGCTCTGTCAGGAGGAATGGGCCAAAATTTATTGTGAAAGGCTACCCAAAACGTTTGACCCAAGTTAAAGAATTTAAAGGCAATGCTACCAAATACTAATTGAGTTTATGTAAACTTCTGACCCACTTCTGACCCAATAAGTAATTCTCTCCACTATTATCCTGACATTTCACATTCTTAAAATAGTGGTGATCCTAACTGACCTAAGACAGGGAATTTTTAGTAGGATTAAATGTCAGGATCTGTGAAACTGATTTCAAATGTATTTGGCTAAGGTGTATGTAAAATTCTGACTTCAGCTGTATATCCTACCACCAGTCATTTTTTATGTAAAAACCCACCTCTACCACTCCTGTACTCCTGCACACTAAATAAGGTACAGGCTGACCGACCTGTATACACTTACGTTTTCGGGTTTCTTCAAACTTTATCGTACTTCTTGTGTGTTTTATTCTATTTTCTATTGTTATCGATGTTTTTATTAATATTACTATAACTACGTTGTTGGGGACGATCTATCAAGTTGAGAATTTCACTGTATTGTTTGTATCCTGTGCACGTGGCGAATAAACGTTGAAACTTAGAACTATTAATCTAAGTTCTAATGGCCATGGGATCTGCATAGTACTCCCTAGAAGCAGAAGGAAGGTATGTGGGAAATCTCTTTTCCCCCTTCTATCACTCCAAGGTGTGCCCTTGTTTGTCCCAGGGGCCTTCTCTGTGTCACCTGGCCTAGTGGGTTGTGTTGAGAAGTGAGAGTCCTAGTGTGCCTGTCTGTCCCAGCTGTGAGGAATGCTCCATTCCCACTGGTCTGATCTGGGTGACCCACTGCCTGCCCCCCTCGTTACTAACGACTGAGCGAGCGGAAAACCACGCCTGTCCTGCCATGGGCTCACCTCCTATCTAATCAACAACGCACGGGCGGCTTTCCACACACACACACACACACACACACACACACACACACACACACACACACACACACACACAAGCAGAGCTGTCTCTCTCTTCCCTTATGATATGTGTGGGGCCGGGCCAGGGGCGAGGGCCTTAGGCCAAGTAGTGGACGTGTGTATCAGGTACCAGAGATTTACAGTAGAGGGTGGGGAGGGAAGATTTGGGCTGCAGTCTTCTGACTCGGATGGCAACCTTCCCCTCAGTCACCTGACCCTGGGCCTAGCCCCCCCCCGATATTAACAGGACCCCCGGCTGCTATGGAGACCATTTGTCTCATTTGTGCCCGGGAAAGGGGAGTAATCTTGGAAACCAAAATTCCGAATCCATGGCGCCATTTTAATCTTCCTTTATTTGGCTTTAGCTGTGCTTTTAAACGTAGCACACGCCACTCTCTGCTCCTCCCCTAACATGCCAGATAGGGCATGTGGTGCAGTCGTCCGGGGTAGGACGTCATTGTAAATAAGAATTTGTCCTTAACTGACTCGCCTAGTTAAATAAAGGTTACATAGAAATCAATAAATACAATTAAAATAACAGAACACGACACACCAAGTCAATTACTGATAGTTAAAGCATGAGCTGCGTGCATGGCAGAGTTTGTTTAAAACACGTCTTGAGCTCTAAGCGAGGTTGGCAACGACTGTTGTAGCTCATCAGGAGAGGTGGAAGTGAATTGCATTTGGCACTGGGTCGCTATCAGCCAGTAATTAGTATAGCTAACATCGCAGATGAAAGAGTCAAGTCTAGGTCAGGGTAAGGACTTCAAGGATCTTATCGGGTTAAGGTTAGAGGCCAATCTCTCCCCCTGAGTTTAAGCTGATGCCGTGCCTGCCCAGATTTGCTGAAATCTGCACCGACCTTTGGCCGTGAGGCGTCGCGGCTGGTCACGTGTCAAGCCGGTTCCTGCTGTCTGTGCCGGACGAGCTAGCATTAGGCGTCGCCACAGAGACAGAGAGGGAGACCTGTCCTGCCCCGAACCGGCCCACCCCACGAGCTCACACACCATCAGGCATCTGACACAGATGTAACCCAACAGCTTAAACTGCTGCTAAGCATTCCTGCCCCAGCCTGTCTCCTCCTCCAACCTTACTGGGTCTGTCACACTGGGACAAGTGCTCCTTCAGAAGGCAAGGCAGCAGAATACGCCACAGCAAAGTGGAGACGGAGACATATTTGTTTGGGAGGGGGGTTTGGTTTGTGCGATAACTTATTTTGCTGTACAAATTGACGAATCACGCAGTAGAATTTCTTCATGAAAATCATTAATTGCATAATGCCATCGTAATCTCATAATACTTTACTCCACAAGTCACCAGAAAATACAGTGATGTGAAATTGTCTATTTTGAAAAGCAACTAGTATCTCTCTCTCTCACTCTCACTCTCATATATATGTATATAATTGTAGGTGACAGTTGGTGTTTGTGGACAAGTCAAACATTGATGGCTTTACTGACTGAATCAAGCATGACCTTTATGACTTGTCTCACTCTTTGGACTGAATGCTTGGTTTATATAAGAATATATTTATTGAGTAATTCTGCATTAGTCAATCTTATCCAAACTCGTACTAGATTGTGGCAGGGGTGTCACGTTCCTGACCTGTTTTCTGTTGTTTTGTATGTGTGTGATGGTCAGGGCGTGAGTTTTGGGTGGGCAGTCTATGTTTTCTGTTTCTATGTTGGTTTTGGGTTGCCTAGTATGGCTCTTAATTAGAGGCAGGTGTTTTGCGTTTTCCTCTAATTGAGAGTCATATTAAGGTAGGGTGTTCTCACTGTTTGTTTGTGGGTGATTGTCTTCCGTGTCAGTGTATGTGCGCACCATACGGGACTGTTTCATTGTCGTTAGGTATTTGTAGTCTGTTCCTGGTTCGTGCGTTCTTCACGTTGTATGTAAGTTCGTGTCCAGGTCTGTTTACTTCGTTTTGTTGTTTTGTAAAGTATCAAGTGTTCTTCGTGTGTTTAGTTTCGTCTTGTTTATTAAAATTCATTATGTATTCACAACCCGCTGCATTTTGGTCTTTCGATCCTTCTCTCCTCTCCTCGTTTGAGGAGGAGGATTACGACACCCGTTACAAGGGGTGTAAAGTACTTACGTAAAAATGCTTCAGTCGTTTTTTGTGGTAACTGTATTTTTTAAACTTTTACTTCACTAGATTCCGAAAGAAAATAATGTACTTTTTACTCCATACATTTTTTTCCTGACGGCCAACAGTACTCCTTACATTTTTAATCCTTAGCAGGACAGGAAAATGGTCCAATTCACACACTTATCAAGAGAACAACCCTGGTCATCCCTACTGCCTCTGATCTGGTGGACTCACTAAACACAAATGCTTAATTTGTAAATGTCTGAGTGTTGGAATGTGCCCCTGGCTATCAGTAAATAAAAAATTGATAAAAAATGGTGTCGTCTGGTTTACTTAATATAAGTAATATAAAATAATGTATACTTTTACTTTTGATACTTAAGTATATTTTAACAATTACCTTTATTTCTAACACTTAAGTATATTTGAAACAAACTACTTTTAGACTTTTACTCAAGTAGTATTTTACTGACTTTTACTTGAGTCATTTTCTATTAAGGTATCTTTACTTTTACTCAAGTATGACAACTGAAAAATTCTATCAGCGTGTCGATTGCAGTACACGAGCGAGTAACACACTCGACCACTGCTACTCTAACTTCCGCGATGCATACAAGGCCCTCCCCCTCCTTCCTTTTGGCAAATCTGACCATGCCTCCATCTTGTAGCTCCCCTCCTATAGGCAGAAACTAAAAGTTTGTGCCCATGCTTAGGTCTATCCAATGCTGGTCTGACCAATCAGATTCCACGCTTCAAGATTTCTTCGATCACGTGGACTGGGATATGTTACGGGTAGCCACGGACAATAACATTGACGTATACGCTGACTCGGTGAGCAAGTTTATAAGGACGTATATTGGAGATGTTTTACCCACTGTGACTATTAAAACCTTCCCAAACCAGAAACGTGTGGAATGATGGCAGCATTCGCGCAAAACTGAAAGCACGTACCGCCGCATTTAATAATGGCAAGGCGACTGGAAACATGACCGAATACAAACAGTGTAGTTATTACCTCCGTAAGTTTAATCAAACAAGCAAAGTGTCAGTATAGAGACAAAGTGGAGTCGCAATTCAACGGCTCAAACACGAGACGTATGTGGCAGGGTCTACAGACAATCACGATTTACAAAAAAAAAAAAAAAACAGCCAAGTTACGGACATCAACATCTTGCTCCCAGCCAATTAAACAACCTCTGTGTGCTTTGAGGACAATACTGTGCCACCGACATGGCCTGCTCCCAGACGTTGGGCTCCCCTTCTCCGTGGCCAACTTGAGTAAAACATTTAAACGTGTTAACCCTCGCAAGGCTGCCGGCCCAGACGGCATCCCTAGCCGTGTCCGCAGAGCATGCGCAGACCAGCTGGCTGGTGTGTTTACGGACATATTCAATCAATCCCTATTCCAGTCTGCTGTCCCCACGTGCTTCAAGATGGCCACCATAGTTCCTGTTCCCACGAAAGCTAAGGTAACTGAATTAAATGACTATTGCCCCGTAGCACTCACTTCTGTCATCATGAAGCACCCCCTATCCACATCGACGGGACAGCAGTGGAGAAGGTGGAAAGTTTTAAGTTCCTCGGTGTACATATCACCGACAAACTGAAATGGTCAACGCACACAGACAGTGTGGTGAAGAAGGCGCAACAGCGCCTCTTCAACCTCAGGAGGCTGAAAAAATGTGGCTTGTCACTTGTTACGTTCCCCAGTCCCTATGTTGTGGTCTGTGTATTTGTATGTATTTCAGGAAATGGCTTCCTGAAATCCCCCAAGCAGCTGATTGGTCGACTCCATGGCAAATTGGAGCTGACCCCGCCCTCTCGTCAGAGGCTGCAGCAGTCTTCAATTACCAACTCCTTCTATATAAGCCAGTGTTTTGTTGCTCAGAAGAGATGATTGCTGAGAGAAGAGAGCTGAGGGTTATATCATGTGTGGGTTGTTTCTCAGATAGAGAGGATTGGTATGTCCTGTGTTTTCGGTGTTGCGCAGAGGTATAATTTCTTGCCAGTATTTTGTAGCTGGTCATACTAAGGTATGTCTATGACAAAAGGACTGTGTTTTTGATTGTGAATTAGTTTGTAATATTCTGTTTCATTTGTTCCCAGGGGGAAGGGGAAGGCACCTTGGGAGTGCTTAGGCAAGAGGCCTGCGGGCATACATATACCCGTAGTATGTACTCTGTCTATGCACGCTAGGTAAGACCTGGGCGGACCATCCCCTTTATTTTGGTTAGTGCGCCAGACGGTGCTAGTTAGGTAAGTAGTGGGTAGGCAGGTAAGGTAGGAGAGGGGGCTTTGATATTTACTTTCTTTGCTTTGGTTCCGTCCAGCCCCTTTTCCCTGTAATTCCCTGTAAACGGTAATTCTCTGCCTTTTGTCATCCTTACTCGCACCTACAGTCCCATACCTCTTTCACTCCGCGGGGAGTTTAGTTGTAGCAGGGTGTTGCGTTTATTCTTCCGAGAGGCATACGTAACATCACTGAAAACCCTCACAAACTCTTACAGGTGCACAATTGAGAGCTTCTGTATGATCTCGTTGGCTGGCCCTCACTACATATTTGTCGCCAAACCCACTGGCTCCAGGTCATCTATAAGTCGTTGCTAGGTAAAGCCCCGCCTTATATCAGCTCGCTGTTCACCATAGCAACATCCACCCGTAGCACGTGCTCCAGCAGGTATATTTCACTGGTCATCCCCAAAGCCAACACTTCCTTTGGCCGCCTTTCCTTCCAGTTCTCTGCTGCCGATGACTGGTATGAATTGCAAAAATGCCTGAAGCTGGAGTCTAATGTCTCCCTCTCTAATTTTAAGCATCAGCTGTCAGAGCAGCTTACTGTATCTGTACACAGCCAGTCTGTAAATAGCACACCCAACTACCTCATTCCCATGTTATTTATCCTCTTGCTCTTTTTCTGCTTTGCTTTATCTTGGCCAGGTCGCAGTTGTAAATGAGAACTTGTTCTCAACTGGCCTACCTGGTTAAATAAAGGTGAAATAAATACAATAAATAAAAATAAATAAAAAGACACCTGAGCCACTACCTGTTCACCCTGCTTCCATCAGAAGGTGAGGTCCGTACAGGTGCATCAGAGCTGGGACACATAGATTGAAAAACAGCTATCAGATTTAACAGCCACCACTAGCACAGAGAGATGGCTACCTACAGACTTGATATCATTGGCCACTTTAATATACGGAACACTAGTCACTTTAATAATGCCACTTTAAGAATGTTTACATATCTCGCATTACTCATTTCACTTTTATTTAACCTTTATTTAACGAGGCAAGTCAGTTAAGAAGTTCTTATTTACAATGACGGCCTAGGAACTGTGGGTTTTGTTCAGAGGCGGAACGACAGATTTTTACCTTGTCAGCTCAGGGATTCAATCGAGCAACCTTTCGGTTACTGGCCCAACGCTCTAACCACTAGGCTACCTGCCGCACCATGTATATACTGTATACTTCACTTCACTCTATTCTTCACCATCTATTGCATCTTAGCCACTCTGTCACTGCTCATCCATATATTTTCTACTTATATATTCTCATCCCATTCCTTTACTAGATTGTGTGTATTATGTTGTGAAATTTGTTAGATATTAGATTTTGTTGTGGAATTGTTAGATATGACCTGTTAGATACTGCTGCACTGTCAGATCTAGAAGCACAAGCATTTCGCTACACTCACAATAACATCTGCTAACCATGTGTATGTGACCAATAACATTTGATTTGGTTTGCTCTCTGGGCCCTCCGGAAAGGCAGGGTCTCTACCTTCAGAAACATGAAATCGGGTGCACCTACCGCCAACACCGCGAGACAAATAAATTCAGTATAGCAACGCAAGGCTTTATTGTTGTTGTTTTGTTCTAGAAATGTTTGGCGATCGACTAGGAATGCCTTGGTCGCAATCGACCAGTTGGTGACCACTGCCCTACCATATTATCAGCAATACAGATCAATGGTAGTCAATTAACTCCAAAGCTCAGTCCGGATAACTACTCTTTTAATTGCTTGTTTTGTCATATTCTTCAGCCCATCGCATCTATTGACTTTCATCCTCCACTTTGTTTTCAGAGGATTCATCTGGACCTAGCACCCAAACCAGATACATTATATTGCTGCATTGTACGTTTGACCTCCCTGACCCGCTAAGCTCCCTCTTAAAGCCCCTCACCCTGTCCTTTCCTGAAACATGATTTTATTCTGTTTAGATCATCCCCCTATTTGCTCTGTCATGTGTTGGTGTCAGCAGATGGTGTGTGTGTGTGTGTGTGTGTGTGTGTGTGTGTGTGTGTGTGTGTGTGTGTGTGTGTGTGTGTGTGTGTGCGCGCAGGGAGGCAGAGTGACGCCCAGCTCACTCACAGCTATCTGGCCTAGCTCATAGGCCTCTTTGTCTGTCCTCCACGCCCCGTCGAAGGTGGTCCGTACCCCCCTCACACACCACGCCCGCCTATGGAGCGACCCCACCCCCACATCACCTCTCTAGGGGTGTTGAAATAGGATTGAGTGCATTATTTTGGGTAACATGGCTGTCAGAGTTCATCTCCCTTCTCTCGTTCGCTCTCGATCCCTCCCTCTCCCCCCCCCCCCTCCCCCCCTTCCCTCCCTGGCCTCCCTATCTTAATGAAAATGTTAGGCTGAGTGAGGGAAAGAAAGAGAGGGAGTGGCCAGTTGGGGCTTGGCTTGTTTCCAGGCCCTGGCGCCTCAGCGCCACACTTAGTTCCAGCTCAGTGCCCACAGTAGGCAAGGCTGCCCCAGCTTCACTGTGAGCGGGAGCGGGAGACGGAGGACCACTCCTAGCTCATTCCCAGCAAACCTTTGATTTCTCTTTTCTTCTCCCGCTCCCTCCCCCTTTTTGGAAATAGCTTTATAAGGCAGCGTTTGGGAATTGATTTGTCAAAGACGGACACACCGAGAGCCAAATGAGTCCCTGCCTGGCCGACCACTGTCCTTAAGATACCGCTCCCTCGCCCCCCCCCCCTCAGCTTCACCACAAAGCATCCTCTTCATATGGATGTTTTTGTGTTTCACCAACTCAAGTCATGAATTTCCTGTAATTCTGAAGAAGAGGAGAAAAAACGAATTGCTTCATTTTTCTTTCTCTCTTTGTCATATGCGCCATTAGTCTTCTTGCTTTCCTCTGTGATTATCCAGTTGTGGAAAATATACAAACGCACATATTGGTAATTTTGCACTCAATACTTCAACACGTAATACTTTAGTAAGAAATGTTGTGTTTCTTTCAAATCGGTAGCACAATGCTTCGCAAATAGTCCAAACACTTTCTCATTGGTCATTTAGAAATCCACCCAGGCTAATACAGCTTGTAATGGCCTCTACTTCCAACTCAGTGAGACCTCTAAGTGGTACAGTAACAAAGCCTTTTAGCCGTGTGAGAGAGGGGGAAAATGAGATGGGAGTGAAGAGTTCCTCTTGACAAACTCACTGGCTTCTCCTGACATTGAGACTTTGACTGTGTCGCAAATGACACCACATTCCCTCCGGAGTGCACTGCGTCTGTGGTGCACTACATATGGAATAGGGTGCCATTTGGGAAGCGAGCCTTTTTCCTACCTCGATTTGCCCTCGACTCTAACCCAGTGAAGTGGGTTGGATGGAAGGACAGACCCCGCTGCTGTTATGGAGTCTGTTCTGAGTGAGGGGAGGCGAGCTATGAAGAACATGTTAGTCCCTGTTACTCAACGGTCGCTGTAGGATGAGCGTTACGTCACTCAGACATACTGTAGTCGTTTGTTAGTTAACAATACTATGGGATTTACACACGCACTCACACTCACGTTCACCTCCCAGGTCCATGTCGGCAGGAATCCTGTTGTGATTGATACTGAGGTGGAGAGGAGGGAGGCCTTGGCCCAGCCAGCCAGTCTTTAGAAGGAGCATGCTGTTAGCCACCTCCCGCTATCTTTCTTTAATTGCTATGGCTGTAGCTCTCTCCTTTCTGTCTCTCCTGTCTTTGTAGCCTGTCCCAGACATGCTGGCCAAGATGTTAGTCTGCAAAGCACAGACAATCAATACTCTCCCATTTGAAGAAGTGTAAGGTCACAGAGAGTGTGAATTGTTTTGTTAGATAGTCAAAGGTCAGGTAATAATCATTTTTTTAACCACTTCCCGCCTGGAATTGATCAGTTTCATCCCCTAGCTAGGAGGAGGGCGATGGCTGTGCGGGCTGCCTAGCACTGTGGTTAGTCCAACTGACATCCTATGGTGAGTTAATAGCATGACTCACAGGGAGGTAGAGGGCTCTTCTCTGGTGCTTAGTATTTGTGGACGTGTGTGTGTGGCTCTGTAGAATCACCATCAAACATATGTTTAGATGGAGATTCTCTAGTTTCTGTTTGTGTGTGTGTGCGCGCGTGAGTGTCTGTTTCCGTCCAGGGGGGTAGCCCAGCAGGGCTAGCTAAACAGGAGAGAGGGGTGGATCTGTGATCAACGCAACACCTTAGAGACATGAATGAAACACACACTGAGTGTACAAAACATTAGGAACACCTGCTCCTTCCATGACATAGACTGACCAGGTGAAAGCTATGATCCCTTATTGATGTCACCTGTTAAATCCACTTCAATCGGTTCTTGATGAAGGGGAAGAGACAGGTTAAAGAAGGATTTTTAAGCTTTGAGGTAATTGAGACATGGGATTGTGAATGGAAAAGGCAAAAGATGTGAGCGGGGTATGGTAGTAGGTGCCAGGCGCACCGGTTTGAGTGTGTCAAGAACTGCAACGCTGCTGGGTGTTTCACACTCAACAGTTTCCTGTGTGTATCAAGAATGGTCCACCCAAAGGTCATCCAGCCAACTTGACACAACTGTGGGAAGCATTGGAGTCAAAATGGGCCAGCATCCCTGTGGAACGCTTTCGACACCATGTAGAGTCCATGCCTGGCAAATTGAGGCTGGTGTGAGGGCAAAAGGGGGTGGAAGGTGTTCCTAATGTTTTGTACACTCAGTGTATATACACAGCTATACACACAGTTAAATAAGAGTTTTAAATAGCCTGTCGTTGAATCAAGTCAAATCAAATTGTATTTGTCACATGCGCCGAATACAGTGAAATGCTTACTCACAAGCCCTTAACCAACAATGCAGTTTTAAGAAAAATAAGTGTTAAGTAAAAAAAATAGATAAGTAAAAAAATACTAGAGGTGGTTCAGCCTTGCTACACAGCTAACCGTAAGTCATGGTTTCAACCAGCAACAGTAGAGAGTAGAGAAAAGTAAATAACTTATCTAACATGATTACCACTAGGCTGTTTTGCTCAGGACTAGACCACATCATGTTTACCTGTGACGTAACATTGGTTCTACTTTAATGGTTGCTAATATGCCCTAAGACTGCAGCGGCTTGTAGTAGCTACCGGATTCCAGTCCGAGCGACTTCTGTTGAACTTAAAACTGTATTCATGTTGTGTGTATAACACAGAACATGGCGTATTTCTCTTATCAATGTCATATTTGTGTTTTTTCTCAACACGGAGCAGGTTTTTCTTATTCATTTTTCTCCCCCCATTCTTCAAACAGATCCATAATTGTAATTTCAAAAGTTTGTTTTGGTTATTAGAGCTTCTCACGAAGAAAGACAAGTCAATCAGAGTGTCGGCAGCCCAGGGGGGGTCGATATTTCTAATACGAGTGTGTGTTTGCAGACGAGCAGTTTTTGGGGGGGCCTAATGAATGGCACCTGTATTGATCTTCATGGGAAATGTTTATATGATACAGGAATCATTTAAAAAGGGGGGTTGGCGGGGGGGGGGGGGGGACATTATAGGTGCGAGGTTTCATAGGAGGGGGGGGGAGATAGAGGGATCAAGATTGGGTATTGACGAAAGGGCCGGGCCAACTGAGCCAGGAGAGCTTGAAATGAACCCGCGGCGCGCACTCAGTCATTACAGTGGGCCGCGCTGGCCCCGCTCAACCTTGAGCCAGTCGATAAGCTATTATAACCATGCAAATTGTGGCCAAATAAGAGACCTGACATATCGGTATTATATTCTTCTGCAGCCACCGGGTTATACATCATTATCAGGAGCCAGGCAACAATATGCATTACCGTTGTGTTGGCGGTGCCGCACGGCCTGTACAGAACAGAGAATGGATTTGGAGCGGCGGGGGGGGGGGGGGGGGGGCTGAGTTGTGGAGGTGGAGGACATAGGTTAGCCACCCTGATGGCTGTGGTGTCCCAGACCACCTCTGTTGTCTCTCTCGGAGGGTGGGCGGCGAGGAGAGTTGCCAGGTGATTTACTGGCATTGGCAGCGCGGTGCGGCCTCGCATGGTGTGGCGGTGGCTGATGTAATGTGGGCTAAAGGCTATGTAAACACTGGGGTGACCTTGGTCTCCGATTTGTCAATAGAGGTACGGTGGAGAACAGAGAGGGGGATTGTGGGTGATCTCGGCACAGTGCCCTGCCTGTGAAAGTGAAGCCCTCTACAGCGAGCGAGGTCCGCGGCTGTGATAACCTCATGCTCCCCAGTACATTAGGTGTCCTCCTCTCGGCTCCGCTCTGCATGCTGGAAAGGTCTCCATAAACACTGGCAACAGAGACAAACAGTGTGCTATTGATTGGTGGAGGTTGGGAGAGGTGAGGGGCGCTGTGCTATGGCAGGCCTGGGAGACAGAGAGCGATAGCAGCGTGTTTATCAGGACTCAGGAGCCTGTTACTGTCTAAGTGGCCCTGCTCTTTGATCTCCCAGGAGGAGCAGGTCGAACTCACCACCCTGACCTTTGACCTCAGTGCTGTTCCTCACAACACACACACCCACATATAGAAACACAACCTCTTATTCTCTGCCTGTCCAGCTAGCTCCATGTCTGTGAAAGCTGTTGCCTAATGCCGCAGTTGCTAGTGCTGGACCGTAACTCCTCTCAATCTCCCCTCAATGATGTCAAAACGCCAGCGCGTTGCTGAACCAAGCCCGCGGTTTGCACCAACAGCGCGGTCGGGGGGGAGGGTGGAGAGGCAGAGAAGCACTTCCTCCACCAACCAGCCGCCAAGCCTCAGGCCCGGCCGCCCGCCCATCCGTCTCTGATTCGCTGAGCTCGCTGCGTTCTAAAACACACACATTTGTTCCACCAAGTTTTGCGATGGCTTGCAGATGGGCAGCGATTAATCAGAGAGGTAACTGCGAAGTAGTTTGCAATTAGACGGGAAAGCTCTGAAGCATGCTAATTGAATCAGAAAATGAGAGACAGTACGTGTCCTGTAATTGGCTGGCTCCCATGCAGCAGGTGCCAGCCTACTCGACTGTGGAAAAAGGTATTTAAGTCACATTACCCGGAGTCAAAATATTCCTTGATATGGAACAGTTAGATTTTCTGCTTGTTTTCACCACCGATGTCACCGCCAGCCTGGCCGTCTCGCGGCGCAATTACGGCAGGCGGGGGCGCAGGAAATGGGCTCTCGGCAATGCATGCCCCGGCCACCGCGCCGGAAAAATACATGAAGGGAGAAAACAAAACGCGGCGTGGCAGGAAGTGGCGAGTTAGCGCTCCCCGGAATGAGAGGGTGTCCCTTTTTTGTTTAATGTCACCTGCACATACTAATGTTGTACACTACCATCTGTCATGAGCCATGTTGGAACCTCCTTATTGTCCATTATGTGGGTGTGGGTGGGCAGGCGTACAGATGTAGGATCTTAATTTGATCACTCTTTTGTAGCTGAGAATTCTCCTGCCCAGCAGGAAATGCAAACATGTAGTGTATTTGAGTTTTAAAAAGTCATCTAAAGTTTGTCATTTCCACTTTGAAATGTCAGACTTGATATGCCTTAACGAAAAGTGTATCAACCCCTACAAAAATGTCCATTGCTGCAGGATTACTTTGCTGCCGTAGAAAACTGGCTCAAATTAAGATCCTACATCTGTATGTGTCTATTCTGTGTACAAAAAATGAATGTACTACAATATGCCTGTGTGTTTTGTATTCACTGTTTGCGTCCATATTGCTGTATTTAATTCTGTGTCAGTGTGCAAGCAGCGTGAGTGAATGATGTTTAGCTTTGAGCCAGGTCTGTTTACGAAGTCAGAAACCCTAGCATCTCACCTCGCCCTCTCAGGGGAGGCCCCAACCACCAACGTCTCTCCGACAAACATTCAAAATGGATCACTTCGGTGCTGGGTTGCCAGTTCTTGAGCTTGTTTGGCTAAATGAAAAAGTCCCTTTTGTGGGAAGGTTGGAAAAGCATCTTTCTTTCAGGTCTGTCAGAGAAAGAGCAGGGAAAGAAGTGGCGAGTGTAGAGGTAGAGAGAGATGTAGAGGTAGAGAATTCCCTTGGCGGTTCTGTGCAGATCTAGCTTCAAAGTGTACTGCCTTCGTGCCACAAAGTCCTCCTCTACATTCAGCTCCTACCCTAACTCTATCTTCATCAGCCATGCCAAAAGAGCCAGGTTCGCCAGAAAGCTGGCGTGAACACATGGACTTACATACACACACACACACACACACCCACGCACAGAAGCATGGGTATACAAACACGTACACACACTTACAGAAAATGTTCTCTCAATCATTTTTTGGTTTAGGTGATGTTTGTTATTGCATGATTTGGCCTTAATCATACACGTATGTCTTTGGACAGTGAAGCGAAAACGTTTCATTTGTCTCTATACTCCAGCATTTTGGATTTGAGATCAAATGTTTTATATGAGGCGACAGTACCGAATGGCACCTTCTGTTTGAGGGTATTTTCAACACAAATCTGTTTTACCATTTAGAAATGAATGCACTTTATGTAGTAGCCCATTTTAAGTTGTCATAAGTATTTGGACAAATGCACTTATAGTGTATTCAGGTTTGTCAAAAGTTTGGTATTTGGTCCCATATTCCAAGCGCACAATGACACCACCAAGTTTGTGACTTGTCAAACTTGTTAGCTGCATTTTCAGTTAGTTTTGGTTGCGTTTCGGAATTGGTTGTAGGTCCTTTAATTGAATGGTAAATAATGTATTGTGTAATTCTGGAGTCACTTTAATTGTAAATACGAACAGAATATGTCTCTGAACACTACATTAATGTGGACGCTCCCATGATTAAGGAGAATCATGAATGAATCATGAATAATGATGCTAACCTGTCACCATTACCAATAACAGGGGAGGTTAGCATTTTTGGGACGGTATGATTTTTATGCCTCTAACTTTCTCACTCATCGTTATGCTTACCGTATTCGTGGTAGCATCCACGTTAATGTTGAAGTGTCAAGAAACGTATTCTATTATTATTTACTAAATGACCCAATGCATTATTTAACATTAATTTCTATCGGGCACAACATCATTCGAAACACAACCAAGACCACCTGCAAATGCATCCGACAAGTTTGTAAAGTCACAAGCTTGATGTAGGCATTGCGCCCTAGGAATATGGGACCAAATACTAAACTATTGACGAAATGTACTACACTGTAAGTGAATTTGTCGCCTCATATCAAACATTTGATCTCAAATCCAAAATGCTGGAGTACAGAGGCAAGTTTTAGCTTCACTGTCCAAATAAATACGTACGGGTGTGTATGCAGGGCTTGAATGTGTTTGTTTGTGTCTGCATGTGTTTTTCTTTTTGCTTATTCAGATCAAATGAAGTCCCCAGACGATGAGAAAACAGGCTGGTATAAACCAATGTCATGCATAGATTTTCTTCCTGGTAATGAGTTCCTGGAGCTACACACACACACACATAAATACACATTGACGCATACACCAGAATACCAGTGTGTATGTCAAGGGAAAATTGTACTGTTCTTACTGTGTCTAAACTCCTAATAGTGAGAGGCCTCGTCACTACTTCCAAATAAGTGTTATGAGAGGTTCCCATAGTGAAACACACACCTGTTGGTCAGTCTCGTCATGGCCATGTACAAGTGAATACCACAAATGACATCCACAGAGAGAAAGAAACCTGATTAAATCCTATAGCACATAGACAAGTCTATGTGGATTATGTTCCTTTTTTGTTTGTCCGCCCTTATGAGGTGAAAGAGACACTTTGCTATGTTGATTGTAAAGATTTTCTACAGAGAGAGCAGTGCTGTGGAGAGCTACCGGTAGGGTAGGGCTTTATAGAAAGGTTCAGCTGTAGAATCCTGGATTCTGGCACTGTATCCCAGAGTTTACCCACAATCCATCTGGCAGGGAGTCTCTGCCCACCCCACCCCACTCCCCCTGCTCACTCACCTCAGCCAATCCTGGTCCTTCGGGCCGTGTCTTGGCCGGATCCTTCCAGGAGCTTGATAAAAATGTCTAAATCACACGGCAAACTTTGGGCCAGTCATGAAGTGTGTCACCTTGGGTTGCACTCCTCCTCCTCCTCCTCCTCCTCCTCCGCCTGATCCCATTTCACAGAGTAACCAGCAGGAGCTAATCACAATCTCAGCACTGGCCCCGGGCCCACAGCCACGCAGGCAGGGCCCAGCCGGCTGAACATACCCCGTGAACTCTCAACCTTTACTAGGACAGCGCTCCAGCTATTCCTGTATGAATATCTAGATGGGATTCTATATTCAGCAGATGCTCGCTTTACAGAGCAAAGTTTACACGTCAAAGGACATTCAGTGTCTGGAACAATAGCCGTGATTTGCTCGCCGTTTGCCAGCCAGAGCTTGTTTCAAAGCTAAGCATCCGTAAGCCAGACTGCGTTGCTACAGTGTCCCTTAAGTCGGAAAGGCGATTGGGTTAATTTGCCTTTACTTATCTTTTTTCTACCATTAAGCATGTCTATTGGCACTGGCTAATGAGTAATGCTGTCCGCCTCGGCCAAGAGACTTAAGGCGGTGCGTCACCAGCACGCCTTGGAAAGACCTCTTGTTTTTTTTCAGCCTCCCTCCTTCCCTTTCTTTCTCCTTCTCCACCCGCCTTATTTTGTTATGTATCTGGACTTGCAGTAAGAAGATTGGGGTCTTAACAGGCTGTGCGGTGGGTGTGCCGGTCACAGTGCGGCCCTGGAGGTGTCACTATCCTGGCCCCTCCAGCTTAGCACCACTTCTCTGGGGTTGGGGGGGGGGGGGGGGGGGTCATCTGGGGAGGCGGTTGCTGGGTGGAGTTAGGGAGGGGACATTATCTTTAGCTAGAATCCCAAGATGGAATTCAACTAAGCCAACCATTGCAATGTTTCAAGGTGTCATACAATACTGTTTGCATGCGCACACTTTGTAATGTTTTGTTGTTTTTTACGTCTTTTATAAACAATACAAAACATACACAAACAAAGGACAACGTCATACAAACATCACCGACTTCACACCTGCCCAGACCCACTAGCACACACCCCCATCTCCAGCACCGGCGTCACATTCCGTCCCATGGCCTCTAAACAGCAGCATTTTGTTTCTCTCCGTAGCCCGCGCA
This sequence comes from Salvelinus fontinalis, assembly GCF_029448725.1. NCBI lineage: Eukaryota > Metazoa > Chordata > Actinopteri > Salmoniformes > Salmonidae > Salvelinus > Salvelinus fontinalis. Next base: position 319,219 of record NC_074692.1, on the reverse strand, counting down.
CTTTCAGTGTTGAAATAATACATCGTTTGATTTTCCCATTGTGTTAATGATGCCGGATTGATTGATTTCCACGTTTTTAGTGTAGTTTTTTTTTTTCAAGACGTGTGATGAGAAGAGAATCGTCCAACCCGTCGGGTATCTCGCTACACCCCCGTATGCCATGTCTTGAAAAAGTATGTTTACGTTGGGATACTTCTGACAGACAACTTTCTAGCTCCGCCCCCAACTTCCAGACTTTATAGCCTTCCCAGAAAGCAGGGATAATTCAGCCTTTATTAGTTTTACACTTAAGACATGACCTTGCCATTGTGCTGTAGTGAATTTTGTCTCTTGTATAGTAAATTATATACATTAGCTTACACTGGAATAAGAGTAAAGTGCACACACTTTCTACTTGTGTGAAGAGGGCCAAGTAGAAGTAGGATTTGACTTAATTGCCACATCTACTCTTAACCTTTACAGACAGAAGATAACTGTCCACCCCTCTGAGCCTGGTTCCTCTATCCCAGTGGTTCCCAAACTTTTTATAGTCCCGTACCACTTCAAACATTCAACCTCCAGCTGCGTACCCCCTCTAGCACCAGGGTCAGCGCACTCTCAAATGTTGTTTTTTGCCATCATTGTAAGCCTGCCACACACACACTATACGATACATTTATTAAACATAAGAATGAGTGAGTTTTTGTCACAACCCGGCTCGTCGGAAGTGACAAAGAGCTCTTATAGGATCAGGGCACAAATAATAATATAAAAAATAATCAATAATTTTACTCTTTATTTAGCCATCTTACATATAAAACCTTATCTGTTCATCAAAAAATTGTGAATAACTCACCACAGGTTAATGAGAAGGGTGTGCTTGAACGGATGCACATAACTCTGCAATGTTGGGTTGTATTGGAGAGAGTCTCAGTCTTAAATCATTTTCCACAAACAGTCTGTGCCTGTATTTAGTTTTCATGCTAGTGAGAGCCGAGAATCCACTCTCACATAGGTATGTGGTTGCAAAGGGCATCAGTGTCTTAACAGTGCGATTTGCCAAGGCAAGAAACTCTTAGCGCAGCCCAATCCAGAAACCTGGCAGTTGCTTCTGATTAAATTCAATTTTCACAGAACCGCTTGTTGCAATTTCAATGAGGCTCTCTTGTTCAGATATCGGTAAGTGGTCTGGAGGCAGGGCATGAAAGGGATAACGAATCCAATCGTTTGTGTCGTCCGTTTTGGGAAAGTACCTGCGTAATTGCGCACCCAGCTCACTCAGGTGCTTCGCTATATCACATTTGACATTGTCCGTAAGCTTGAGTTCATTTGCACACAAAAAAATCATACAATGATGGAAATACCTGTGTTGTCCTTGTTAATGCAGACAGGGAAGAGCTCCAACTTCTTATTCATAGCCTACATTTTGTCCCGCACATTGAATATAGTTGCGGAGAGTCCCTGTAATCCTAGATTCAGATCATTCAGGTGAGAAAAAACATCACCCAGATTGACCAGTCATGTGAGAAACTCGTCATCATGCAAGCGGTCAGACAAGTGAAAATTATGGTCAGTAAAGAAAACTTTAAGCTTGTCTCTCAATTTAAAAAATAAAATAAAATATGTGTCTACTTTGCCCCTTGATAACCAGCGCACTTATGTATGTTGTAAAAGCGTTACATGGGCACTGCCCATATCATTGCATAATGCAGAAAATACACGAGAGTTCAGGGGCCTTGCTTTAACAAAGTTAACCATTTTCACTGTAGTGTCCAAAGCGTCTTTCAAGCTGTCAGGCATTCCCTTGGCAGTAAGACCGTCTCGGTGGAGGCTGCAGTGTACCCAAGTGTCGTCGGGAGCAACTGCTTGCACGCGCTTTCCCACTCCACTATGTCTCCCTGTCATGGCTTTTGCACCATCAGTACAGACACCATCACATCTTGACTGCCAAAGTCCATTTCATGTCACAAAGCTGTCCAGTACTTTAAAAGTATCCTCTCATGTTGTCCTGGTTTCCAGTGGTTTGCAGAAGAGGATGTCTTCCTTAATTGACCCCCCATAATCGTAACGGACATATACCAGGAGCTGTGCCAGGCCCGCCACGCCTGTTGACTCATCCAGCTGTAACGCATAGAATTAATTGGCTTGTATGCGAAGCAGTAATTGTTTCAAAACATCTCCTGCCATGTCACTGATGCGTTGTGAAACGATGTTGTTTGATGAAGGCATTGTCTGTATAGTTTTTTGGCCTTTCCCCCCAGCATTGTCCCAGTCATATCCGCGACAGCAGGAAGAATTAAGTCCTCCACAATAGATTGGGGCTGTCCTAGCCACTCGGTAGACGCTTCTAGACCCTTCTTATTAATGGTATCTGTTGCTTTGATACATGTCTTACTACTCGAAAGTCGTCTTTATTCTCACCCCAAAAACTCCTGTGGCTTACTTTTCAAATTGTCATGTTTCGTTTCTAAATGTCTGCGCAAGAGTGAAGGTTTCCCGCGAGAGAGTAACTGTTAATGTGATTGGATGTTAATCATTTGACTAGGATACCTGTATTTGACATTGTGTTGTTATTTCGCTGAACACTAGATGGCTTAATTTTATTTTTGGCAGTGAAATGAGGCTACTCAGACGAGAGAAAAACCTCACCCAAACTGTTTAAAATGTTAAAAAAATATATATATATATTATTTGGCGTACCCCCGACGGCGTTGCGCGTCTGGGGTATTTCAGTTTGTGAATACCTGCTCTATAGGCATCTTCTTTCTCTTTCTAGTAGTTTTTCCTAGCCACTGTGCTCCTGCCTCTGCATTGCTTGCTCTTTGGGATTCTAGGCTAGATATCTGTGAAGAACCTTGAGGCAACTGCTGATGTAAAGACATTTATTGTGATTGATTGATTTCACCAATTTCAAAAACCATTTTGCCAGTTCATTTGACTATGGGGACATGATCTACTGCGTAAATACCCGTATTTCATTGCATTTTTGGATCATTTTGATCCCACAGACTGAGATGCTGTTGGGCTAGCGAGAAGACGGCGCTCTGTACAGAGCACATTATCTGATGTGGTTGACCTGGTCTTGTAGCAGCACGATGCTTGGGGGCGATGACAGCTACGACGCCCACCTTGACTCAGAGCCAACTCTACACCTACAGGAGCTGGGTTGTAATCATTAGTGCACAGCGTAGCAAAACATTTGCAACCGGGAAACAAACCTTTCTCATTTAGACAAGTTTGGCTTAGTCCTTCCCTGTTTTGGCCCGTTTGCTTCCGTTTAGCACCTAGGGAATGCAACCCTGTTTTCCCATTGGGCCCCTATTCACACGAGGTGACCCTGATAGACAGAGGTTGTAGGTGTCTTCTCTCTGAAGATGGTGACATGCGGAAAGTCTTGCTGGTGGGTCTCCTGTCAACTTCATGAGATTGTCGATCGTGTTTGTTACTGACTAATACTGTCTCTGTTTCTAAACCGTATGGGTGTGCCAGTACATTGCGCGCGCGTGTGTGTGTTTGTTTGTTATTTGTTTGTGCGTGTGTTTGTGTGTTTTCCGGCTCAATGACAGACTTTTCCCCTCTCAGTGGCACATCACACTGTCGATGACCCTGTTGGATAGGGATGGCCCTTTTAACTGCAGGCACCCTGATACAATCCTCTGTAAATATATTAAACCCATCTCCAGTGGGAGGAAGCTGCTTATCCTTCCTGCCTGCCTGATCTTTTTTCACCCCTCTCTCCCCTCTTCCTCTCGAGCAGTTTCTCTCTCCCTCGCGTTCTCTCGTTCTCCCTCCCTCTATCACGGCCCTCTCTCTCTCTCTAGCCCACCATCTTACGTCCCTTATCCACCCTGAGTGCATACAGTACGTTCACCACCAGACTTGCTAGCCTAAGCTATACGCTACACACCCCAGACTGCCCAGAAGTCACGCCAGAGTCCCTGTCCTAGTGATGCCCGCAGGTCAGGGGCAGTGCCAAAGGTGATCTGAGTGACGTGGCACTCTGGCTGACCCCGGCTCTTGGCAGGACTGCCTGTTTAATGAGATTAGCCGGTAATGCCGACTCTGTGTCTGTTTCTCTCGCCGGGGCCTCTTTTTTTTTTTTGCCAGCTGAACGGGTTGTGCCAGCGTTCACGGGTCGAGGGCAGGACAATCCCAACATGCCTACTACCCGCCTGTTCGTTTGCCCGCCTGTCTTCCCAGGATGTGACACAGGGGGGCACTGGGCACTGGCCACTCCGGTATGGGCTACCCCTGGTGGCACAGGCCTGGGTGAGGATCGGACAGGGCTCTCTCTCTTTCTCCCTCTCTCTCCCCCCTTCCTCTCTCTCCCTCTCCCCCCCCCCAGCCCCCACGCACAACCTGGCGGCCAAGGAAGGAATCCAGGCTCCCATGTGTCCGTGTGATTGGCTTTGATAATTGTGCATGGGAGCGTGCCATGCAAAGCTGCTCTCTGTACCGCCCTGCAATGACACACAGACTTACACCCAACCACAAGCTGTACTAGCTCCACGGCCGGTAATTCTCATTCAGGACGGCGTCCACGTTGCCTCAGCGCTGTGTGTTGTGGAGGTTGAGACTCGTTGAGTAGCGTATTAAACGGGAGTGACAGTAAGTGGCGATTAAGCGCCCGCGACTCGTCTGCGTGGGTGTTTACGTCGTCAGAACGACTGTCAGACAGACGGACTGGGCCTCCCATGTCACAGGTGTGACCTCGCTGTAGCGGGGTCAGTTTTGGCCCTGCCGCTGTCTGACAGCTACTCAGAGGGTGACAGCCAAGCCCAGCGTACCCAGCTCAGCCCGGGCCAGGTGTGGACCAGGAACACCTGTGTGGCTCTGGCCCCGGGGCACAGACAGGGTCGAGTTCCACCCAAACAAACATCATCCTGTCATCATCCTGAGTGTGTGTGTGTGTGTGTGTGTGTGGTGTGTGGTGTGTGGTGTGTGGTGTGTGGTGTGTGTGTGTGTGTGTGTGTGTGTGTGTGTGTGTGTGTGTGTGTGTGTGTGTGTGTGTGTGTGTGTGTGTGTGTGCGTGCGCTTGCATTATGCTTATACAGTATGCCCTATACCTGTACTTTAGTTACTAGACGATCATGTTACATAGACATGTCAGAATGGTCTTTTGTGAGCAGCATCACGCGATTGCCAATGCTGCTTCACACGGCCATTGAGTCCCCCTCCCCTTTCTGTCTCTCTTCCTCTATGTCCTCGTGGGAATGGGACGGATGCGTATGTCACACTCAGCCAAGAACACTATTTATATATTTGAATTAGAGTTATCATAATCTCTCGCTGTCACACACACACACACAGACACACACACACACACACACACACACAGACAGACAGACAGACACACACACACACACACACACAGCTATAAAAGGATAGAAGTAGTAGACACAGGAGAAGAATGAAGTAGACTACAGAAAACTACAATAGCCAACTACAATAGCCATGCTATTGTACAAAACCCGCATAAATCAGGTCAAGAGTATTTCACCCATATTTTACCTCATGATTCGCATTGCAGCTTTACCCAGCGAACAGGAAATGTTCCCAGGACATTGGAATATGCTTTTTGCGTTGTTGCAATTTGGTTTTGAAATCACATCATTACAGACATTCTGAATGTTATATATTTTAAAACATCAGTGAGTCAAGCGTGCTGTTCCAAAAGACGTTCTGACAACATCTAATGTTCCACCAACCCCCTGTCTCTGCCTTGTCTCCCCACAACAACCACATTCAACATTTTCTTGACATGATTGTATGGCAGACATTCAATTATATTCAGAGTTTGAAAGAGGCCGTCTTATTTCCTGAGTGGTGTTTTTGTTTTGGGGCTGCTGGGAATGGTAGGGGATAGAGGAAAACCGGATCAAGGGTAACCTAATGACTGTCCATTTCATTTAGCTCTTCTGTCACCAGCTGGAGTCTGACATCAGTTTGAATCACAACTCACCTAAATATCTCCTTAAATAGACTCTCTCTCTCTCTCTCTCTCTCTCTCTCTCTTGCCCATTCATACCCTGACCAAGAGATTCAGAAAGAGATCAATGGGGAGAGGATGAGACCGAGAGAGCGAGATTTAGCTAGAGAGAGACGTATGGATTGTGTGGGTATGAGACCGAGAGAGGAAGAAAGTCCGGGGACAGGGAGTCAGGACAGAGGGGGAAGAAGAGAGGGAGAGAGGAAGGGGGGGGGGGATAGATAGATAAAGGGATGATCCCTGTGGATTGTGCTGTTGTAACATCACACCGCTGCGTCCCTGGTGGGAGAGCAGACTGAGTACGCTCACTCGTTCACCGGGGGGAAAGAGAAGCGTTCACCGGATGGGAAACACACAAGAGGAGATTGAGAGACGAGAGAGAACACTATTCCCCCTAGAGCGGGAATGGGGATACTTCTGCTAGCGCAAACATTCTGCAGGCAGATAGCAGGAGACAAGAGCACCGAGAGAGGGGAGGAGAGGAGGAGTGTGGAGATGGGAGAGAATTAGTAAAAAGAGAGGAGGAGAGTGGGGATTGGTAAGAGGAGGGGAAAGTGCGATAAAAAGGTGGGAAAGCGGAGAGGAGTGTGTTTGAAGGGCTGTAGCGGTGTAGAGGTCAGAGGGGTGGATGTGTAACCGTTTGGGTTGAAGCAGACAGGGCGATACTGCTGTAGTCCATACTGTAGAACGAGTCATCGGTAAGACGGACGCCTTAGAAGAGCTCATCCGTATAATGCCAATGGCTCTGCATTGACACTGTCAACTTCACCTCCCTTCCCCATTCACTGTCTTCACCACGTAGGACTGTCGTCCTTGACACCCGATGACCCTTACCACCCCCAAATATGAACCTGTCACTGGGACAATCGCCCCGGAGACGCGTTAGGACGGACGGCAGATGTCTGACCGGCGGGACACCCAACGTCCCCCTAATGTCCAGGAGTCCCCCTGAGTGCGACCGTATCTTAAATGTCACCTTCTTTAACCGTGCCTGTGTGTTTAAGTTGACTGAGGGGATCGATGAGGGGCACGAGTGGAGGTTCGGTGGGCTGTGTGGGGTAACCTACTGTAAGTGCTATATTACTGACGCACCAGCAGCGTGGGGGTCACCGGAGTGGCCCTGATGAGGGGTCAGATACGTGGGCGTGAAACGGGCCGTCGCAGCCCCCCCCCCCCCCCCCCCCCACCACCATCACAGCGGCCGTAAATGCAACCAGAAAAAAGTTTTGTGGTTGTAAAATACGAGGCAGCCATCTCTTCTTTCGGGATTGGGGAGGAGGGAGGGAGGGAGGGAGAGGGTGTGTGGGGGGGGGGGGGTTACTTCTCGGTTAGGGAGGCGAGGGCGGGGGCAGGGAGGGGTTTTTAACATGCTACTTTAGCCCTCGGGGGCTGTGCAGTTGAAAGTCAGTTCAGCGGGCGTGCAGAATCCGAGCAACCCGTTTCTGTGTGGAGAAGGGGCATAGCCCAGCTATAAAAAGTGAAATCATATCACTTAGCAGCTGAGTGCAGATAAAGCCGTGTTTGAACTCGGAGGCATAAATTATACATTGTAAACAGAGCAGTGGGAGACCGCGGCTCGCTTAAATTATGACAGAGGGTCGTTTTTCTCCTCCCCTCCCTCCTCTCCCTCTCACTCACTCTTTTCCCCTCTCTCGCTCCCTCTCCCTCTCTCTCGTTCTCTCTTCCACACCAATTTTGCTATTCTCCTTGATTAACTTTGAAAGAGTCCTTTTTTCTGTGATGTGTCATGAATTTCTCTTGACGTTGTAATAATGTGCTGGGCTGATTTGACTGGGACTGGGACGCTCTCACAGCAACGAGTCTGCGTTGTATAATGCCGTAGACCAGGGGTCTGGCAACAGGTAGATTGCGAGCTACCAGTAGCTTGCAAGCCCACCTATGAGTAGCTCGCCAAGCAAAAGCACACAAATAATGCTCCCGTCCTACTATCCAATCAAAGCCACATTGACATCATCCCAACCCTGTCTACCCACAAGACGGCCATCGTTAGCATCGCTAGCTGGCTACATACAGAGTCATAGCCAAACGTAACACAATATCTGCCAATTTAATATCCAGCAATATGCGCACGTTTGTCTATCACTCTGTGTGTAGCCAGTTAGCGATGCTAATGATAACAGTCTTGTGGGTAGCCGGAAAGACTCCCCAAAAACCTTCTCGATTAAATGTTAACCGCAAAGTAGGCTTTCCTGGCTGAGCTGTGTCATGATTATTTGTGTCAACTGGGTGGTGATTGTTTTGCTAACTCTGCCATGGCGTGCTGCAGTAGTAGGCCTAAAGCCTCGGTCACGTTACCCATGAGCACTCTGTTACTTTGCGCCAGATGTCATGCGTTTAAGTGGGGACGTCCACAACGGAGTGGAAATGCAACGCCCCCTTGCGGTTGAAGGCTCCGTCACGAGACGGATGCCGCATAGTTTGAAAGATTGAGAGAGTCCGGGATAGGAAGTTAACAAATGACAGAAGATGAAAATATGTGTTTTTTTGGTGATGGCTTTATGGGATTGCTAGCAACAATGAAACAATTAGCCAGTCCTAAAAGTGAGTATTATTTGACTAATAATGTAAAATAATACACGTTGGCTGTTAAGCCATTTCTATTTTATGACTGTTGCCTCCTGTGTGGGTTTATTGTGATGGTAATTACTTTTGTTTTGATGGTCATATGGTGGAGGTCGCTAGCTACAATGGTATCTTCAACCTAGCCTAGCTTGACTTGCTATAACGTCAGAGAAATAAGTTGAGGAAAAAGTAACGAAACAAAACATGTCACCGGAAACAATATATTTATCCTGTCTTGAATGGAAAGATATTTTTTCACTCTCCCAAAATAAATGTGATTTCCTCCGTCGTGTGTTACAAACACGACACTTGTCCGTTCATTAGCGGGGCAAGACTCCCTGACGCTGCCTATTTGAACGCTATAAAGAAAGAATTAGTAGCTTGCGACATTTTAAAAGCAGCTTTCATGTTCCGAAAGGTTGTGAAGACCCCTGCCGTGGACTCTCGCTCCTTCTCGCGCGTCAAATGCAGCATGCTGATGGAAGAACTGAAAGATCATTCAGCAGGACTTCCCCCTGACACGCGCGCACACCTCGATCACTTTTTTTCCCCACACACGCACCCACACGAGCAGTCAGTCCTTCCCAGGCAGTGTTATCGAGGACTGATGTTTCACGACAGAGAGGAGCGACTGGGTGAGATGGTGGAGGGGGGGAGGAAGGGAGGGGGCAGTTTTACATGTCCTGATCAATGGGACCTGCTGCAGGGTTAAAACTTTGTTATTTATTTTTGAGACGCTCCCTCCCCCCTGACAAGTGAGACGGTATTGATCATTTTATTCTATTTACCATTTGCCCGCTCAGGTCTCTCTCTGCTTTGCAGTCGATAGAGAGGGGATTGAGAGGGTGAGTGTATGTCCTCTGACCTCCCCTCCCTCCCCCTCCACGAATGCCCCTGTCTGTGCCTGTTGTAGCCCACGCCTCAAATCCCTGATACAATTTTGATTAATCGCAAAGTGCTGCAGGGGTCAGGGCCAGATTGCGTGTGTGTGTGTGCGTGGGGGGGGGGGGGTATGGTGTCGGCTGATGCTGTCAGATAAGGTCTTAAGCCCTGTTGGGGTTGGTGTCCTAGTCTGTGGGTTTCCCAGGATGTATACTGATAGTGTGTCCTCCTTCAGAGGTCACTCTGGCCTGGGCGCCACTCTGGGGTGGACACTCATGACCTGTGTGTGTGTGTGTGTGTGTGTGTGTGTGTGTGTGTGTGTGTGTGTGTGTGTGTGTGTGTGTGTGTGTTTGCATTTGTTGGTGTGGTTCAGGGCAATAAGCAACATCCCTGTATACTTGGGTGTATTTCACTATTCATCTGGTGTGTGTGTATGTGTGTTGTGAATTAGCATTTGTGTTGCTGTGCTCATCAGTGCTTCTCCATTTCAGGGAGTTAGTGTGGGGAGCAGACAGGCTACAACCCTGCACTTCGCCTCAGAGAGAAAGGAGAGGGGGAGATGGAGAGATATAATTATTCTCTTTCTGACTCACATTCGATGAAAAATGCATACAGCTGGGGCTGGAAGCTGCTTATCAAAACTCTTCCCGCGGTTCGTTTTTGCTGCAAAGGGAGAGGCATTCCGTTGGCTGCTTGCTGCTTTTTTAGTTGCGAATGTTTTTGTTTGCATGTGTTCCACGTTGTTCCGCGGTTGACCCAGGACTTTGTTTTCCTAAAGTTAACTTTCAATCATAAAAAAAAAAAAGCTGCTGTTTTTTTTTCCGGTGGTGAGCATCTCTCCACCAACCTCCATCTGAGAGTCCAAGCTGCTTCTGACACTATAATATCCACAGTTGCAATTTACAGATGTACTTTTAAAACCCTGTCAGATGGTATTCTGATATCATTTCTGCGTCTATATTATTTCCATGGTCCATGGTTTGCTTCCAACAGTGTTACAGGCTTTCGGTTCGTTTCCCAAGACTAAAACATCACAAGACTGGTGGTCCTGTTGGTAGTTTCTGTTGAATTGGATTGGTTTGGCTCCTAACAATGGCCAGAAATAAATCAAATCTCATTGTATTTGTCACACGCTTGGTAAACAACAGGTGTAGACTAACAGTGAAATGCTTAGTTACGGGCCATTTTTCCCAACAATTCAGAGTGGGAAAAAAAAGAGAACTTATAGGAAGGTAAAAGACGTAATAATAAAAGTAATAATCAATACACAATGAGTAACTATAACTTGGCTGTATACACAGTACTGAATCGATGTGCAGGGGTACGAGATAATGGTGGTAGATATTTACATATACAGTAACTAGTAATAGTGACAGATAATAAACAGTAGCAGCAGCGTATCTGATGAGTCCAAAGAGTTAGCGCGGAAAGGGTCAATGCAGGTAGTCCAGGTTGCTATTTGGTTAACTGTTTAACTAACTATTTAGCAGTCTTTTGGCTTGGGGGTAAAAGGTGTTCAGGGTCCTGTTTGTTCCAGACTTGGTGCGTCTGTACCGCTTGCCGTGCGGTAACAGAGAGAACGGTCTATGACTGGGGTGGCTGGAGTCTTTGACAATTTTGAGGGCCTTCCTCTGACACCGCATGGCGTAGAGGTCATGGATGGTTGGGAGCTCGGCACTAGTGATGTACTGTGCCATGGGCACTACCCTCTGTAGCGCCTTGCGGTCGGATGCTAAGCAGTTGCCGTACCAGGCAGTGATGGAGCCAGTCAAGATGCTCTGAATGTTGCAGCTGTAGAGCTTTTTGAGGATCTGAGGGCCCATTCCAAATCTTTTCCGCCTCCTGATGGGGAAGACGTGTTGTCCTGGCACCACACTGCTAGGTCTCTGACCTCCTCAATGTTGTCGGCGATCAGGCCCCACCACCGTCGTGTCGTGGGCAAACGTGATGATGGTGTTGGAGTATTGCGGTGGGGAAACGTATTGTGTTGAAAGTATAGTGATGTATATAGTAGACGTGAACAAAAGTGAATATCTCTTCTAATTAGGAGTAGTAAATATTTCCCTTATTTTCCTACACACGATACACGGCATGCCCAAGTATTTTACTCTGTCACTCAAACACCACACACGCGCGCACACACTTGAGGCCACATGTCGTAGCGCTGCCTGGGAAAGTGATAGCGAGAGAAAAGAAGCTCTGGAGAGGGAGTTATCTCTTCAGATGACGTGGAGGGGCGCCTCTTTCTCTACCTCTCCCTCCCTCTGTCCTACCCTTTCTTCCTCTCTCCTGCTCCCCCTCTCCCCTTTCTCTCGCCCTCTCTCTCTCTCTCTCTCTCTTGTTCTCTCTCTCTCTCTCTTGTTCTCTCAAATCATGCTGGCCTCCAGTGGTATCCAGACAGGCCCAAGGACAAAGTGGAGATAGGGTGCAGAGGACGGGGTTTGGTTTTATGTGGAGCTGTGGCTGGGCTCTCTGATGCTGCTCTGATAGATCAATCTTCTCAGCCCCCCCCCCCCTGACGCTAGATAGCTAGCCCGCTACGCTTCGCCACGGTAGAGTACATAGCACAGGTCACACACAGGTCTCTCACGCACACACACACACACTCACACAAAACATGACCCCCACAGACATCACAAACACAACTTGAACGTAAACACACATCTGCGGCGTGCTCATGGGCTCAAACCGACACACACACCGAGGTTGGGGTCCGATCGATGTCCATGAGGACTGTATTCATTAAATGTTCAGTTTAGTGTAGTTCAGAATTCACTACCCGAGCATCTCAGCCACCAATCTCACTCAGGTTAGCTGGTCATGAGATGTGTCACTGTGGCCTTGGCACGTCAGACAGTGAGACCAAGCTGATGGCCCACGGGTCTTTGACGCTGAGTCACACACACGGCTATTGCCGACCCCCAGATGCCCGACCTACTCCACTTGTGACTCCCTCATACTAACACACACACACACACACACATATTACATTACACACACCCATAAAGAATTCCTGGAGCCAGACTGCTGATGTCTGAATGAGACGCAGCTCAAACAAACAGGGGAAATCCTCCTTACACAAGGCCGTCCATCACTGGGCCATATCACTGTCCCAGCACACGTGGGCGCCTCTACCCCCTCCATAACCCCGCTCCCAGGTCCCCTCCACCTCCAGGCCCCCTGGCTCCAGGCGGTGTCCCCTGACGCAGGGACACACGCAGACGGGAAGCTGGAGTGAAGTCTCTGTCAGTCTGAGCCCCCTCGGTCACCATGGGGTTGACCCTAACTGGACCGTTCCACTTCCTCCACCTCCTCCTGTCTAGTAAACAGCCACGTCCACTTCCATTTGAAGACCTGCCGCCACGCTCAGTTTCATAACATCAATGTTTTGATGTGTGTGTGAATGTGTCTGGGTCTAGGGTGGGTGTGTGTGTGTGTGCGTGGGTAGAAGCCAGCGTACTTGGCGGGTTGCTGTGTAGCGTGTTAACAGTGTGTTCCGTTGGTTTCCGCTGCTCCCGACGACCGCAGATGTTGGTCATGGAAGAGGGCCGCGTTGACCCGGTCGCCCTGTTTGTCTTCCACACACACACTGTTCTCGCTGAGTGTGTGCGTGAACTCCATTAGCACATTCCCAGATAGGGCCAGGGCCCTCTTATCTGTGGTCACACATTAATTACACTTTGTTCCCCTTAAGTGATCTATTTCAGAGCCGCCCCACCCCTCGCCGGCCCACTCCAGCCTATCTCCCCCACCCCCCCCCCACCCCCAGATAAGAGCTCTAATGCCAGGTCACGCTACCCCTCTCCACCCCCATGTGAAGTGTGGCTTCAAACATTAGCAGGTGTGTACTGTCTGTAGTACAGTCGTGGCCAAAAGTTTTGAGAATGACACAAATATACATTTTCACAAAGTCTGCTGCCTCAGTTTGTATGATGGTAATTTGCATATACTCCAGAATGTTATGAAGAGTGATCAGATGAATTGCAATTAATTGCAAAGTCCCTCTTTGCCATGCAAATTAATTGAATCCCCCCAAAAACATTTCCACTGCATTTCAGCCCTGCCACAAAAGGACCAGCTGACATCATGTCATTGATTCTCTCGTTAACACAGGTGTGA